>NC_028640.1:62123032-62145284 GCF_001406875.1 Solanum pennellii
GGGGGGGCTGGCCGGTGGGGGGAGAGTCAAGGATTAGGTGAAAAAATAAAATTTTGAAATTGAAAATATTGTTTTAGACTGATGTTTTTTCCAAAAAAAAAATGTAATTTGAAATTGGAGAAGAGTTATGGAAAATGTTTTCCTTAATTTTTGAAGGGAAGTCATTTTCCTTAATTTTGAGGAAAATGAGTTGATTTGGAAAACATTTTCCAAAACTTTTATCCCAACCAAACATGGGAAAATTGGAAAACATTTTCCAGAAAATGTTTTCCTTCATTCCAAGCACACTCTGGGTTTCAAACACATGACCTAAATAACTGAATGAAGTCATAGTTTATATAGTGGACCTTACCATCCTTGTCCATTTTGCCAACCGAGAACACTTGTAGTGTGCCAAAGACAAGGAAGGTTTTCCATTTTCGTGAAAAAAACAATTTCTTTCATGATATTGTCTTGCATGTGCAATTTTTATCCTATATAAATTGCATGTTGAATCTATCTTCCTTTTGATTTCAGGAAGATCCAGATTATTGCTAAGAGATGTCGTTAACTGCCAGTACCACCATGAGTGCGGCTACTTTGCCAATAGGTATGTATGTGGGTATATATCCCTGATTGGCTTTTTTAATTGGTACGTTCACATGTTTTATGAAGGAATGTTAGCATTGGTGTTTTGAATTTTTGTAAGATGATCAAGGTCTGTTTTAAATTGTAATTGTAAATATTGGATACAAGTAATAACTTGATTCTATGAATATACATGTTACCTTCTCAGAAAAGAGGGATGTGAGAATTGATGTCTCCATGCAATTTTGGATCACACTGGGAAACTGTCATATTCTTGATCCTGTTATAATTAAATAGATCAGCATCTCTTGCTGTTAGCTCACCGAGAAGCCTTTGCCACACTAGATGTAAGAGCATCTGAATTGCTGTGTAAGTGCTGTAGCCCGTAGGAGTTAAGACCGTCACATTAAGTAATGATCCTCTTGTCATATTGTAGTTGCTGTTCTGCATATATTTTTGGACTGTGCCAGCTTTCGTTTATTTCCGTATGAAAATACAAATAGGTGTTCACCCACTCACTGTCAAATATATAACTACAACAATAATAACTACAACAACTATGCCTTAATCCTAAACAAGTTGTGGTCAACTATATGAGTTCTCATCGTCCATGTTACTTCATTTGAGGCTCATGTCAAATATATAATACGTTTATACTGCAGACTGTAGAAGTGAAAATTTTGGTTTATGATCTATAGTCTAACTTGCTCGAATTTTGGTGTTATTTTTAACTCTTTGGATAAAAGGGAAAAAAATGAAAATAAAATATTCTTTTCTTTGATTTTCTAGTTAACGTGATATGATGGTGTGTAGGTTTTGAAGTAATCTATTGATATTTTCATTTTTTTAATAATCTAATTAAACTTCACATTTAAGGTGTGACAACAATGCCATGAAGACATTTGATACTTTAAATCCAGTTTTGGCTAAATCCTTTTGAAGATTTGCTACTCAAACCTGTAACACATGTTTACTATGTTGTTAATCATTAGATTTTGTTGTCACAGTGAGAGCAGGGGATCAATGCCGGAAGCAATTCAAGCCAATAGCATCAGTTCCTGCTGTCCTCCATCCGCTTGGCATGCAGTCTCAGCTCATTAACAATAGAAGACGATTGATATGTCCTGCTCAACAAAAGCGTGGTTCAATTATATGTTCTTCTGCTCTGGTATCAGTCTCTTTAGTATTTTTTTTGTATAATTACTTCCAGTGCCTTGTTCAGCTAATTACATACCTCTAGTGATCCTAGTGGGTCTACTTGTCATGTCTTTTATATTAATCTTGTGCAAATTTTGCTGTGAGAAGCTTCCGAGTTACCGAATGCTACTGCAAGTAGCTGGTTTTGGGTTTACGGTATGTCTCTGTATATGTAGTTCCGCATGCCAAGCAGATCCTGCAGTCAGCTTATTGAAATCAACTGCATTTACTAAAACGAGTACCCCGAAATCAAGTTTATCAGCTCTCTATTTGCTAGTTATTGTTAGTAGATATATGAATCTATAACATTTGGAGTTATATCTTTTTGAGAAGGTAAAATGTGGAGATTTTATGTTTGGTTATTACTTGAAAGTGTTTAGACCCCCTAATACAAGCCTGATCCTAGAAAGGCTAAACGAAAATCATGGATTTACAGGCAAGACAATGGAAATAGGAACTGATTACTAAAATGTATATTGTTGTTCTTGATGCTGTTGCACTCGCTGATGCCGAGTCGGCTCCTATGCCGCTAGCTACTACTTGCAATCGTGCATTCCACATTTGGTGTTTCTGTTCCCTACATCATTGAAGTTAAACTATATTGCTATTAGCCATTTATGTTTGACCCTTTCTTCTTGCATCACTGCAGAATGCGAGATGTGCTGAAGGACAGACACAGACGGTTACACGGGAATCATCGACCATTACCGTTGCACCAGTTCAAGGTAATCTTTTTTCATGCTCTTACTAGCAATTGGTAGAACAATGGATGGAAATAGAACAATTTGCTAGTAGCGTCTGCATTCCGTCCTGGCGCTAGAAAAAGATCGTTGATCAGTTTGGCCCTACTTAACCAATGATATTCAGTAATGTTTATCAACAAAAGATCCCCAAGCTATTTTTGTACTTTATAAAGAATTAGAGACAGTGTAAAAAAGTTATCATTTGAATGCTGATGTGTCTGGTCCGAATGCAGGAAAGGAGAAATCTCCTGACCTGGATGATGGTGGGACTGGGTTCCCCCCTCGAGATGATGATGGAGGCGGAGGTGGAGGTGGGGGTGGCGGAGGCAATTGGAAAGGTGGGTTCTTCTTTTTCGGGTTTCTTGCTTTCCTAGGCCTCTTGAAAGACCAGGAAGATGAAGGACCCTACCGGGATCAACGCAGAAGATGAAGAACCAGCATGCGATATATATCAACATAGAAATCAAAGAGGTTTGGAAGCCTGAGAGTTGTAATGGTCTTCCCTCATTATTGTCCAGTCATGGCTTCGAGCAACAACAATAACCTTCTATTGGTTATGTTTTTGAATGTAACATTACTTGTAGCTCATTTCTATGCCCTTTTTCTATGTCCTTAGAAATGGACATTCTTTTCAACTCTTCCTTTACCCTGGATGGTTGGATAAGTTGCTATCATAGCTTTAACTGGTTGTATAATGTCCTACTTTTGGTTCCTTTTTGCACTCAAGGTTGTCGTCTAGCAGTCAACGAGATGGAATGGAAGTCCCTAGAGAAGACAAGACACCCTTCTGTTTATATGTTTTTGAGAGTAAAATAAACGAGATGGATGTTGTCGATAAAGTTGGGAGAAATGAGTCTAGTCTCTTTTCACTTTGTCGTGCTAATTGGTGTTATGACCTGATGAATATTCGACAACATCATTCAACTATTTTTTTTATTGGTATAACATCATTCAACTTCTACGAAGTTAAGGAGCAATATCTCAACAACCACCCAAAATTATCACCTACCCATTAGGTGAATTGTGAAGTTGGTAAGGAAATGACTCGTTGAAAATTATATATATATATATATTTTGGAGAGAATTTATGAACAATGTAATATTTTCGTTTTGACGGCTGCGTATACTTCATTCTCTCCAAATTCATTTTATGATAGGTATATTATTATTTGTGACATAATTTGGCATTGCATTTGCATAAAGTTAACAATGTCAAGTTGGGCAGGTTGGTAAGGGTCAACTTGAAAACTAGTTTTCTGGGTCAATTTTAGTTATCTAAGCGAAAAAGTTAAGCTTTATGCCAAACATTTAGGGATATTTTATAAATATCTTCATCTGATTTACTTGTGAAAAAAATTAATTGTCACTAACTTAAACAAAGTATAAAGTATTATGCGTTCATATAAAATCAAGAAAAAGACTACTTGATAAAAATAATGTACTGTAACAATTTTTAATGCTCGAACCGTAATAATATTTATTAACACGAGTGTATACAGCTTCTTTAAAATAATCAAAAGCACTTGCATCTCCTCCAATGTCTTATATATATATATATATGATAAATATCGAACTCATTCCACTTTTCATGAATATACTTTATATTTCAAATCATTTTACGAAAATCTTGACTCTTGACTCTATCACGATGAGTCAAATCTAACCAAAATTAAAAAAAAATTGTCAATCCAAATTATTACCAATAATTTATTATTCAAAGCTTAATAAACATTTTAGTGATACTATATATTTTCATGATGAAAAAAATATTTATATATATTTTCATGACCAAAAACAAAATAAATAAATATATATTTTCTTTTTATCACAAAATTATTATCATCTCACCTAACACATAACACCTTTATATACATTATCATTTTAAAACGAACACTTCACCTAACTAATCACCCCCAAAAAAGTCCCATTTTTTTCCCAATCTTGTTGTTCCAATTTTCATTGCTCTTCTGCTCAAGGTATGTTTTCTTTTTTTCCTAATTCTTCAATTCACAGAATGATTTAATTCAGATTTTTTTCTTCTGTGCTCTGTTTTGGGTTGTAGAAGAAATTAACATTTAAGAAATTAGTGTGGGGTTTTGTTAATTTTACTACTTTTTCTTTTAAGATGTAAAAATTTGTCCTTTTTTTTTGTTCTTGTTTTGGGCTTAATTGGTTGTTAGAAGAGGCTGAATTAGAGTAATTAGTGGGAGTTTTATTATTTGGATTAAGCTTTTCCTGTTTAAGAAGTTAATTTATGAGGGTAAGTTAAGAAATTTCTCAATTTTTGATGCATTGGATATATATGTGTGCTTTAGAGTATTGAGCTGTTCAGTTGTTTAATTATCCAAAAAATAGAGACAAGGAACAATCAATTTTTTTTTCGTGAAAGTGAAACTAAATTACTCCTTTGTCTCAATTTATATGAAATAGTTCGGATTTCAAGAGTCGGAAAGTTTTTGTTTTGACCATGAATTCGGGTATACAATCTTTAAGGTTTTTGAAAAATAATTTACATATTTAGCAGCTACATAAAAAGTACTTTTAGTCGCAAGAAATAACAAATTTAAGTGCATATGAATAAATCACGGTCAAGGATTGTCTTGTTAGACTCTCGAAATCCAAATTAGGACAGAGAAAGTATTGCATATCGTCAAAAATGAATGAATACAGTTCCATCCCAATGACCAAACATAGTTGCAGTCAAGTTGATATGAAGAACAATGTCCTTTATCTGTGATTAATATGGCATATTCAAACTGACCCTAGACACATTTCAATAGTTTCATAGGTTTACTGTGACGTTGAATAAGTAAATGCTCAGTACCAAAGCAAGAGTAAGTTGCAATAGGAAGATAGAAGCCACAATGAAGACCCACCTTTCGCTATCCGATGTTATCTGGTGTTTCAGATTAAGGGTAAGAAATGTGGAAGACATGAAGCCAGCTACACCAATAGGGAATAGCCATAAAGGAACAATAGCTGAATGAGGCCAGATGGGGCAGAGTAGTATTTGAGGACTAGAAACAAGCAAACCGGAACTATAGTATAATGATGGCTTTCATGTTTTCCGTTTTTTGTTTGTTATTTTTACTCTTATTTCCCTATTAGAAATTTGGTGAGCAAAATCTTGATTTTTTTTCTTTTAAAAGTTTTATATTGCTATTTTTGGGGTAAATTTTGAGGTAATTAATTGTGAGTTCTTGGAATATCTGGATTAGCAGGCAGCAGAAGCTTGTTGACAGTATAGAGTGCACTCTTCAGCTCTTTCTAATTTTAAAAAAATTTCTTGTGGTGTTGGTGGAGTAGAGACTATGGAGGCTAGAGTTTCGCAGAGCCTTCAGTTGTCCTCATGGATAAATTCCGATAAGGTAGTAAGGAAACCGAGTGGTTTGTTGCGTTTCTCTGAGAAGTGGAATGAAAAACCAAGGCATCGGGTAGTTGTATCCTGCCATTTACAGCCTAGAAAAGCTGCACATTCTGATAGACGAGTACAGTTGAAAGTTTCATGTTCTCCTCAAAATGTTCAAGGTACTTACTAGTTTTTGCAGTCCCGTATTCCGTAAATATTCATGATTCATTTCAGTACAAGACATTGTAGTTGTTCATTGTATGCTTGCAACATTCAGATGTGAGTATATAAACACACCCATACACACATTCAGTGGAATGAAGTGGGACCAAATGGTGTCAAATGGATGTGGAGGATTCATATAACCAACCATAACTGGCTTGGGACTAAGGCGTAGTAGTAGTTGTTGTTGTTTTAGTTGTGTGTGGTATGCTTGAATCATGCAATTGATTGTTGCAGACTTCGAGTAGTTTGCATTTTTGTGGATAACGTGTAGGTGAGCCTGTGCCCCGTTATACCTATGTGTTTGAATACTGGTTGAAATGTTTGAGAACACTAGTTTACTTGGTGTCAAATTTCTGGTGAAATCCTAAGATCCCATTCCCCTTTGTTTCTTCCTTCATTTTTTTTATTCTTTGGATGAGAATGAATGTTGATCTGATAACTAAGATAACCTTTTATTACAACTAGGACTTCCCCTTGAACAGCTAAATTCCACGCGGTTGAACATCTGGCTCTTTGTTACTGATGATATTCCCCTTTCCGCAACCATGTGCAACTCATTTGTATAATTTATTTTACCTTTTCTTCTTTCCACGCCTGAAAATGTAGACACATGAAAAGATGGGATGGTCAACCTATTTCATTTGGTAATTTCTTAGTCCAAAGAAAACAAGGGAAATATTAAACTGACTTCATGTGGGGAAATGTTGAACTTAACTATCATTCCTGCTTCTGTTTAAAATTGAAATGCTTCTCATTAGAATTTTGGAGGGAATAGATAATAATGAACTGTCTTTTCTTCTCATTCTCTGTACCTTTTAATATTCCTAATTGAACTTTGCATCATAAGGAGCTTCAGGAAAGTTGCATGTATTAATCAATAATTTAAACTCAGCAACCCATTAGGCGAAGAAGGTGAAAAATAATTACATGCTTGTTAGTGTTAAAAGCCATTGCTATAAAAATATATTGGTGTTTGCTCCCAATTGCTGATCATGTTGACTACTTATATACAAGTACAACTAAGGGTATCAACTGATTTTATTTGAAAACTTTCCTTCAAGTGGGAGAGAATTTTGGCGGTGGCCTAGTACATGCGTCTTGAGAAGGTGCAGCCAGCTTGATTGGTGCAACACTTTCTTCTACTCTCCACACATAGGTCTAGTCGTTTACTCCCTTAGACTTGGGATCGTTGAAACTAAGCTTTGTTTTTTGGACTGTAATTTTCTTTGTGCAGTTCGTGTTCTTCTTTGGTCTCATGTGCTTCCACCTTCTTGCCATCTCGCTTGAACAATTAATCATGATGCACATGAAGTTTTTCAAATCTCCAAAAACTTATTAATTGCCTTGACCTGTAATTTACTGACATCTGAGTGAAAGTAACGTTGCTTTGCACCAATTCTACCAATGCTTAACTCAGTGGAATAAATTAATTTACCCAGTGTTGTCAGATGACAAGGTGGTAGTCTGTTGGAAAATTAGAATACCAGAAGTCCTCAATAAAAGTCTGTTGACAGGTCTTTATGAACCCAAAGGTTAGAACTCTAAATTAGAAGTCAACCAGCGTACGTTCTTAGGGAGAATGATGAATAACTTAGTATTGCTGTTTATCTATGATACTCTATGTGAGGACTGAGGTGTGGGCTTTATTCATTCTGGAATCACAAAGAAACAAGCCCAAAAATGCAAATACTTTTTCTCAAAACAAATGCACTTAGAATTGATGTAGGAATTTCACTTGAAATTTGATCCACTTGAAACATATTTGGATAGGAAGCCGATCATGTTTTCCAGTATTGTATCTTATTTTTGGGAGCTTCATGTTGCCTTTCAAGTTTTGTCAGCTATAAATTTCAGGCATGGTTAGCTGCTTAATAGGAGCTAATCTCGCAATTAGGTTTTGTTTGTTTTTTCCCCTGGGTAGTAAATATGAGTTATTTTTTCTATAATTATATATCTGTGAAGTTCTAGTGTCCTCTTGGATAGCAAATATTTCACCAAGGATGATTTTATCTCTACAAGCATGCTTGTAATTAAAAAAGGGCAATGAATTTCAGTATCATACTTTCGATGGGTTTCTGTACTTAAATTGTATTATATGGCTCCAGGAAGAAGTGAGTACACTTCCAGATGCCTTTCATGACATACGTAAACCTGTTGTTGGTTCTGCTTTTCCTATACAGTTGTTCAGCAAATTGCAGCACTTCCCTGTCAACCAAAGCATGTCAACACGTTTTGCGTTTTGTTTTCTTCCATGATAAATCTTGACAACCGAGAGAGAGAGCGATGGGAAGGAGGGGGCGGGGGTATTTTCATTTTGTTTATTTATATGCCCATTATTATACCTTTCATGCATGGATGTTTTTTGGAAGCACCTAAAACTACCTAATAGCAGGCAAGTGAAAAAAAATCACCACAAAATTAAGGAGCAGGATAAGCAAATTCAACACTAAAACATAGTAATATGCTAATCGATTTCTGATTAAACTATAATGTTGTTTTATAGCTTCAGTTCTGGAGTCAGGATGTTTCTCTGCATCAATTGATGAAATCGAGACATTAAAGGTATAGTTATATGTCCTTTTGCACCCTTACCTTTTTCACCCAGATAATCTAACATTTGTATTGAACTCTCATGTCTGTTCATATATTTTCACGTTGCCTATCTATTCAATCTCTTTGTCAATAGGAGATCTACCTTAATTGGAAACTTTCAAAATGAAAAGAAAAAGAAGGGGAACGAGCATATATAAAGAGAACACTAAGTGACAGTTGCAGAGAATTTATCATTTAGTTTCTATTAAGAATGAGAGCAAGTTGCTAAATTCACTTTCCTCCTTCGTTTCTTTCCCCTTTCACTTTAACCAAAGAGCAAAGAAAAAAATATAGTTGTCTCCTTTTCCGTCCCTTCTGTTTTCAAAGAAAGTCAAGCATAAATAAGATGTCTCTTTGTGTATTGGACTGGCTTCTGATAGCTTAAGTTTCATTTTAATTCCAGAATAAAGCAGAAGAAGTTGAAGAATATCTAGATGGACGATGTGTATACCTCGTTGGTCAGTTCACTTATGACTTTTTTGCTTAAATAAATTTTTCTAAATAGATCATGGCTCATGCAAATCCTGCTAGATCTCATTTATATTTACGAGCCTTTTATGTAAATGCTTATCCAATTTTGGTATCCTGTTAGATAATACAAACTTCTTTAATTACAGGAATGATGGGCTGCGGAAAAACAACTGTGGGCCGGATTTTGGCAGAAACACTGGGATATTCCTTTTTTGACTGGTTAGCTTAAATAACTTACATTTTTTGGATTCTGTTCTCTGGAAATGGTAGATTCATGAGACATGTCATTTCAACAGTTTGTTAGGACTGTCTGTTTAAGTAATGACATGATTAGTGAAACTCGAGTACCTAGCTTCCATCTTGTCATTAACAATCCTTTGACAACCTCTACTCCAGTTTGTGGTGATTGTATCTTCTAATAAGAGTGAGTTATTCTCTTTTTTTCCTTTCTTCAGTGACAGGCTGATAGAGCAGGCTGTTGGTGGAATTACTGTAGCTGAAATCTTTGAGCTTCGTGGAGAGAGCTTCTTCAGGGATAATGAGGTTAGGAGTGGTACAAATTTCTTCTTTTGCTTTAACTTGTTCTTGCTGCTGCATATTAAAGTGAAAATTGCTAACGGAGACTAACTACACCTCATGATTTTTGTGGTTAGATTTCTTTTTAATCTGATGCACCTAAGTATAAGTAGACCTTGTGTAAATGACAAGTTTTCATGGATAACAGTTTTTTTATGTTATATTTTTCTTCGGTAACATTTTTTACTTATAAAAGCAATATCCAGTCCTTGTACGGTACACTCTTTGTATATTACCTCTGTAACAACTTTACCAAATACCGATGTATTTATTCATGAATCATAATAACCAAAAAGAAACTATTACCTATATTTTGTAGGGGACATAATTTTATAAATTCCAACAAGGATTTTGGAACGTTAAAAGCTCTTGTAACTTGGAATATTAGAAATTAAAATATGAAGTTGGGGACTTTTTGATATGGGCCATTTCTCGACACATTACACTTACATTGCTTCAGCCAACTCTGTCACTTCTTCATTGTATCATTCATGGCCTTCTTTCGGCAATTTTTATTTATAATATCCATATAAATCTAAAATATCAAATGCTACTCCATGCAGTGAACAATTTTTTATTGTGGATAACATTGAGTTGATTGTTTGTTTTCCCTTCTTTCCTGATAATAAATGGCTTTTCATTATATCTCTTTTATTTAGACTGAGGTATTGCACAAACTATCTTTGATGCATCGGCTTGTTGTTTCAACGGGTGGAGGTGCAGTTGTTCGTCCCATTAATTGGTACGTGAATCAGATTACATTAGTGAAGTTTTTGCAACTCCTTGATCCTGTGTTGTGGCTTTCTGTTGACATATGCTTATTTGACTGCTATTAATGATTTTCTCAGGAGGCATATGCACAAGGGTATTAGTGTTTGGTTAGATGTTCCTTTAGAAGCTTTGGCCAAGAGAATTACCGCGGAAGGAACTAAATCTCGCCCCCTTTTACATGAAGAATCAGGAGACATTTATGATACGGTAGTTTTTTCCTTCCAATAGGCTGTTTGGATTTCTTGTTTTGATTTGTATGTCTTGCACCAAAACAGACATGTTTAGTTCTTCCTGTTGATACCTCTTTGGCTTTGGTTAGACTTTGAAGCGGTTAACTACTTTAATGGAGACGAGGGGTGAAAATTATGCCAATGCAAGTGCCAGGGTTTCACTAGAAAGTATGAATTCCTCGTTCTTTTCTTCTTCTTGTCCATAAGTTTCTCTTTGAGAATTAATTTTTCTTAACGAAGCATCACACAATCTTCTTCAGAATGCTACTTTTTGTGGCCTGTATGCTGATGTATATGTCTCTTTTCTGCAGATATTGCATTGAAAAGGGAAAAAGATGTCTGCCATATTACACCTGCTGAAATTACTTTAGAGGTCTGTACCCTCTCTTGGCTCTCAGCTTCTGCACTTCTTTGCATGCACGCGTGTTATTGCTAGTACATATTTCTTGACATCCTGAAAGCGATTTTCTCTTTTGAATTTCCATCTGTGCGTGCATGTGCATCTGTGCATTTCTTGACGCTCTTTCAGTAGCTCATTGCTTCATATACAATGTCAATAGACCTTAAGTGTCGGGCCAAATTCAATATACTTCTGGTCTAAACTACATTCATTGTATGCATGTGTGCAGGTTCTTATACAAATTGAGAACTTCTTAAAGACACAAAAGAGCGTAGTTGTGCTATAAGCTTTTTCACTACCAATCGTGTGGAGGTCAATGGTTTGGTGCTCTACTCTCTTGACCAGGGTACGATTTTAGGTGTTCGAGACAATTGAGGTTTTGGTAATGTTTTGTTTCTGTTATGTAATTGTACATAATCAAAACCATTTTTGGAACTGTAGTGTATCCTAAGCGTCCAATTGTTGTATGCTAAGAATGCAAACTCACTAGTTATTTCGTTTGTTTCAAAGTTTGTGACAGAAATAAATACCCAAATTTCCAATAATTTCAAGCTCCCATTAACATCACACAGATCAGCTGTTTTTCATTTAGTTTAAGCCATGGTAGTGGAAATGAAGTGGTATTTCATTTCTTTTGTGAGAATATTTTAATGAAATGGATGCCAATTAACTAGTTACATTTGATCCAGGTATCATTAGTTTTAATAGAATGTTCGTTTTAATTGTTACTTAAATTTATTGTATCATATCATATAAAAGGATGAAAAGTTTCATTTTATTTAACGATCAATTTAGTATAATCACATCGTTACTTTTAATCCTACCTACTTTTCTTGTAGCCAGTGGGTTTATTATTCAAGTCATAGATGTATGATATTTATGTAATGATGGAGAGCTATACAATTTATCAATAATAACAATATATTATTAAACAATACATAACCACCGTTCAAACTTATACCACAAGATATAAATATTGAGATAGGGGAAGGAGGAAGTCTGTATACCAAATTGTAAACTCTATGCATTTCTGGAGGATGTGACGCACACCTCATGACATTTTTGAAAAGTAGGAGCAATATAATGCGTAGTTTACGCAATTCATTTACATCGCAAAGAAACTCATACTGGAATTACAATGTTAAAGTGAAGTACCAAAATAGACCTAGGCAAGGGGACATTATAATACATGAAAGTTATACAATTCAGATCCAGTAGTATTTTCCCAGTTTAAACACAACAGACTATATTCTGGACAGAGATGGGATAAATTGAGTGACATGGACAACAAGCAATATAACTAGGGATTGAGGTCTACTAGTTGTTGTTGAAGATAACTGAGTATTTCGAACATGAAGCTTGGACGTCCACAATATACAGCATGGCTGTTACAAATGCACTTGAATCTGCAAGGAGCAGACAACCTAGGCTTGTTTCATAACCTCAGCCGAATTGCAACTCAAACAGCCATGGAGTTAGGTTCTTGTCTAAAAGTTTGTTGATCCTTTTCTAACAGAGTTCATGCACAAATACAAACTTTTGCTCACTATCTTCGTTACACAAATTTATTCCAAGAATTTACGCAGCAACTTTCCAGAACTGTGTTTTAAACACAGCTCACAATTTACAGCTGCTCAATCTGGCACTGAAAGTTGAACCAGAAGCACTTACTCTATCTGGAAAATGGCAAATGAAACAATTCAACATCTTTGAAATATTAATTCTTGAGGGTTCAGACTTGAAGTTTCCTGCAAGTATCTGAATTTGTGCACTCATATATTGAACTCTCAAAGACAACCACAGCATAATGATGCAACCCAAACAAGCGGGCATCTGAGAAGAAAGCTCATTGCATGCACGACCAGCACCTTCAATCTGCATAGAACATTATCAGCCTTCCATTCAAAGAGATTCAGCATATAATGAAAGTTAACAAACTCACATCGAATCAACAATATATAATGAGGGTGGGGTTATGCAGATCTTACCCCTACCTTTATGGGCAGAGAGGCTGTTTTAGAAAAACACTTGGCTCAAGAGACGTGTTTTTTCAAAAAAGTTTTGAGAAGCACAAGAGTAAAAAAGCTATGATGAAAATATTGAAGAAAAAGAAAAGTATTGACAACAATAATAATCAAGACAGCCAAAGTAAAAGAAACAACAATAATATTAAAACTGAAGAATAAGATAATGATAGAACAAATCATTTCTCATGGTCATTCTTAATTTATTTTTGAAGGTAACAAAAATTTTCCAAGGCCATTCTTCCTCCCATCTTCCTACTTGCTTCAATATTCTTTTGTAACAACCGCTGACAGAAAAGTTTACAGATTTGAGCATCTCTCCCATTGTCGTCTAGTAACACAGGCCGCATAATTTTTGAGCAAATGACTAATGGTTCCATGTCCAAGTCATTAAAACTTCTTATATAATGAAGTTGCCGTACAGGCTAGATTAACAGGATAATTAATGCAAAATTACAACTAAGATATCTATTGTCCAGAACCACTGATGCTACCATCACTTTAACCCATACTTTAACAGGGAAATCTGTTATTAAGAAAAAACAGCAGAAAAATAATGTACTTAGAAAGAGGAAAAACAATGTTCAGCACATGAAAGTGTCAGGGGAAAAATGCTAAGCTATATCAGTTCTTGATTTATCCATCTTATTGCATATAAAAACAAGTGATTTTGTTCACTGTTGCAATTGACAGTAATTCCTCTTCCACACATTTGAGTGGAAAGTAATAAAGATTGTCTTTTTCATACATTGTATCCATACAAATTTAAGACTAAGAGTATTTTAGTGTTACGCTCCCACACCACTCTACCTCTTTCTTACTTTTGGATTTAATACACAGTTCTTCCTCTAGTGTTTATATATAAAAAAAGGAACTACCAAAACAAGATAGAGAAATGACTGGTATGCTACGAACACAATAAGCACATTTACCACAGAAAGCAGACAGACACAATCCACAGACTACATATTAGTAAGTTAATTGTGGATTCCATCTAATATATCAGAAGCATTAGCTTCTGAGCAAAAGCACCAAACACTGAAAAGGATAAATAAGATAAAATGACAACAGCGAACAGTCAAATTATCATTGATCGCATGCTAGTTCAATAAAGTACTTAGCATAAGCTTGAGAATGACCACACCTTGTTTGTAGTAATCATCACAAGTCAACTGCTAAGCACTGCACAATTGAGGCACCATTAGGAACAACAAGAATCATATCCGACCACAAAATGTTCCCACTCAACCCTCCATCTTTATCCTTCCACACTTCGATCTCCGCACACATAATGTCAACCTCCTTACCCCTCCCTTTGCCTTCCCACACAACACATAACCTGTCATCAAAATTCACCATTGTGGCACCACACAGAAACTTAGGCAACCCCTTATCCACCCCTTTTAATTCCTTCCACACATCTTCCTTCACATCATACCCTCTAATCTTACCCAAATAATCATAACAATACAACAGCCCTCCCACCACTGCCGCCCGTCCCCTCCAACCCAAATCAAGCCTTTTCGACACACTCCCCCATTCACATCCCCCAACATCATACACCACTCCTCCCCTATCCGCCATTGCATACATTTTCTCACCCACAACTGCACTAGCATGCATCCACTTATCCCTAACTTCAATCGGACTGGGCAACGCAGTCCACAACCCCGTCATTGGATCAAAAACCTCAGCCCAATTCATCGACCTGGCCCAATTATCAACAACACACCCACCCATTACATAAATCTTCCCATTCACAACACCAGCTGCTGCAAACTCCCTACCAATTCTCATTCTAGGACCCATTTCCCAACAATTCAACCTACAATCATAAACCCACACGTTATTCGATGGAATATCACCAATAGACCCACCAATCACATATATTCTTGAGCCTAAAACTGCATAAGCCGGTCCAATCGGCTTAGTGGGTATTGAAGAAAGGGGAAAAAGCTTTCTGGGTTTTTCTGGGTTTGTGAAAGTAAGGTTGTGGAAGAGAGTATACCAGTGGAAAGTGGAGTTTACCCGGATATTAAGGTAGAGGAAGGTTTCAGTAGTACGGAGGATTGATCGGGTGGTGTAGAGTGCAGTGGAGCTTAGGATGCAACGCCAAGATTTGGAGACGAGGGAGAGAACGGGATGATGGGAACGTGGAACTCTAGCTAAGCACTGTAAGGCAATGTCGTTTGGGAGGTTAGGGATGAGCTGAGATTGTGAGCTAAGATCCGCCATTTTTATGAAAGAGAAGCTGTGGATTCTTCTATGGAGGTCAATCTCAATTTGGAAAGGGTTTTGTTTGGGGAAGGAGAAGAAGATTGTTTATCCAGACAAATGTACAAACATGTAAGCAAACCAAACAACAAAAGTCCTACTCAATTTGTGTGTCTGATTTTAATTTACGTTAAATTAAAAAAGGGATAAGTGCGATTCAAATATGCTATCGATCTTTTAAAAAATGTATAAAAGTTTGACTAATTTATGATATTACCATCAAAGAAAAAACTCATTCGTGTCATTAATTTTTAATGTGATCTTGCAAAACCATTTTGACACATGATTAATTCTAATCTGGTCATGTCATCAATTTTTTTAATAAAATAATAATAATAGCATAAATGAGTCAAACTTCAATTTTTTTAATAAAATAATAATAATAGCATAAATGAGTCAAACTTTTAACTGATGTCATAAATGAGTTTTTTCTGAAAGTTTAATGAAATATTTGAGCCTTTTCCTGTTAAAGAATAATCAAACTTTATCTTCAAACTTTAATATTAGCTAAAGAGACAAAGTCTACAACTTATGTTCTACTAATTAAGATCATTAAATTATAAAATTATATTATTGTGGTCGAATTAAGATAGAAAAAGATTTCTTCAATTGATACTCGATTTATCTTATTTATTCAATGTCTTTGTATTTGATATTTCATTTCTAAAGCTAGATAAATTATTTTTTTCAACATTAATCTCTCTCCTAATATATTTTAGACGCTACATAACATCATCTTAACATAAATTTCATCCTATAAAAATATTTTTTTCAATCTTTAAATAATTTTCTAATTATAATATAATCCATACGAAAGTGTTAGATATGTTCATATATCACATAACTAATACTCCACATATGTAACGTGCATAACTAACTAATAATGCATTGACTTTTTAAATTCAAACATCTTAATAGCTTATTTTCGCTAATCAACTCATCAAATAGTCAAACTACTATTCTCTCTCTCTTTTTTCTTAAACCCCTCCCAATCCCTTGAATCCACAACCTTAGAATTAGGAATGGAACGCTTATCAAAGCTATTATCGATTAGTTTGATTTAATTTTTAAAGTTCATTAATTTAGCTTATCGATTATCGATTCATTAACATGCTAAATTAATACAAAACTATTAAGATATTGACTTATTAATTATTGATTGTTATTTGTATGATTTAACTGTTAAAGTTTGACATGAAATTTTTTTTTGAAAATCACGTAGAAAGAAAATGACAAACTCTTAATGATGATAGGATATTTGTTTCTTTGAGAGTGACAAAGGCAGTCCTAAAACTGCTCCGAAATTCAGATTTCTTGCCCACTTACAAAATAAATAGAAAAAATGACCTTTCGCAAATCTTTTGTAAAAAAGCCATATAATAATAATTTTTGAAAATTATAGTAAATAGCCTATAAAACCAATTCTCCTACTCCAAGTCACAAGCTTAGCTCTTCTTTACTTACTGATTGCCTAGAGGCGGATCCAGAACTTTTAGTTTGTGAGTTTCTACCAATATCAAATTAAAAGATTAAGGGAGGCAACAAAAGCCTACATGGTGACCAAGGGGATTCTAACCTCAACCAAGAAGGGAGTAAAGCTTAACAAATGCCAATAGATCAATTATACACTTCGTTTATGAGTTCCCAACTCGTAATTCTTATAAACTTGCTGGATTTCTTAATACTAAAACAGGATCAGCGCACAAGTTATTGGGTTCCCAAGAACCTCCAGCCCAACACCCTGAAGCTACCCCCTGCTTGATTGGCCCCTCAAAGAACAGAAACCAGTGCACTAGAGTTGATAGGGAGAAGTAAACCAGTGAGTATAGAGCATGGAAGAGATTTAGAGGCTATGGAGTACCCTGATCATGGCTGAATCTCTACCCACAGCGACCTGCATTTTTATGAGTTACTTTCATTTCTCAACCCAAATCAACTTCAGCTATGTGTACGCTCTTTGCTGTTACGAAGTAAAGAGACCATATCACCAGTATTTCTTGTACGCTAACAAGCATTCTCTTCTACTCTAGGGGGACAAGAGTCAAGGGACGAAAGAGAGTGATTTGTTTCCCCAGTTAGAATTCTAGTTCTGAACTTCAATGTTTATACCAGACTGTCAATTAATAACCACAAAGTTAAACACCTTTAATCAATCAACCAAAATACACACGGATATGATCAACACATGTTGAAAGAAATTTTATAATCAACCAAATATGACTTTGCCATGGGCCTTCCCTCATCTTCAAAACTCTTAAGCAAGATTTCAGAAGAGTGAAGAAATCAATACATCATGAGTAATCTTGAGTCAAAACGCACAAAAAGGCACTAACCAGTATATCAAGAACCGAGAAACACCTAAAATGCCAATGAAGATTATGGTTACCATCACAAGGTAATCTTCACACATATGAAAAGAATAAGTCTTCTAATAATGAAATGAATATGATGCTGAAGTTATCCAAGAAAATGAAGGTACTGAGGAGTCTTTAGAACCTACAACACAAACGTCAACTGCATCCAGAGGGAATATAATGATAAAAATTCACTATAATGAAACAAGGGAAATTATGAGATGGAACTTGGCTGATATGGATTATGCAGAATCTAACATAGGCGCAAGATAGCTATTTAAGTAAACAATAGGAGAAGCAGACACTGAAATAAATGCAATGTCAGTTTATGCAATGGTATTTAACCAAGAAAAATACAGAAGGTTGAAAGAAATTACGTGCCGTTTTCTCAACATAGTAGATGCTCTCCAGGTTCATGAAAGACTCTGAGGAAGTTAAGATTTTGGAAACAAGTGCTGTCACAATAAGGAAGAAAATAAATCTCATATTGTTGACACTGTTGTAGCTTAATGTAACTGCTCTCATTTTTTCTTCTCTCTCCCTCAGGTACCACGGGTTAACCCAATTTAAGGTGACTTGCATCCGTTATGTCCTTTTGTGATTGTGGTTCTCTCTCTTATTACATCAGATCCGTGACAAGCAGGTGCCAAACATTAGAGTGTACTTAAAAATTGTGAAATGCAGGGCAAAGTGACACGGCTGCGCTAAATCAAGCATCTAGATATCCAAGCTTTTCTCCCCCTTTTTTCCCTATAAATAAAGAGAGAATTTATCTCAAGATTCAATCTAACACGGAGTATTTGATCAACTTCACCGGTTCATGTATCAGTGTCTTAAGGAGCAATCATACCTCATTATCAGTAATAAACAAGAATCGCCCTCGTTAAGACATGCAATCACATCATTGATGTTCCAAACATCAAAAGAATAATCACTTTTTCTGTTTTCAAACCAAAAAAAGATGACACAATTTCGGAAAGATAATGTCCTCAATTACCAGTTTCAAAAATGAATGTAAAATGTTGGCACAATAGCTGCCAGAAATACAATCAAAACTAAAAACAGTAATGGTCTCACCGTTAGCTTGGAAAACATTCAGTGGATACTGTTTGTAAACCAAGAAATCTATGTATGAGAGAAAACAATAAGCTCACTCTATCTTAGTTTCTGCTTTTGATGTATAACTCATATACCTCAGGGATCTCGTCCCTTACGGGAAGTACATAATTTTCTAAAAACTCCCGCTCAGAACACTTGATAACTGTATAAAAACATGGCACTTTCTTTATCACTTGTTTCTCCTGTAGAAGTTCCCAGATTTTAATCCTGGGCAAGACCCGCTTCTCCAAACTGAACATTATAAGTGTGGGATGCCTCGCTATGTAACTAGATTCATACCCAAGCTCCTCCATGAAAAACTTCAATACATTTCTGAGCTTAACCTCAGATGTAGTCAAACATAAAGGAAGCCTTTGCACCATTGTAATAATATCAGAATCAGACCAACCAAAACTCCTGAAAATTCCAAGTTTCATTTCTAAACTCGACTTACTAAGCGAGGAAAGCATTTCCACTCCATAATAAAACATCCGTGAATCCCTACAAATGCAAAACTCCTTCTCCACTCTTTGGACTATATCCTCAAGCCACTCAAGCTTTTGAACAAAAATTATCGGATTCCTAAGAATAAGCTTTTCAAGGTCCAAACTGGAACAACCATGATTTAGAAAAAACAATATATTACGTGCCATTACTCTATCGAGACGATAATGAAGCAATGCAGGAGATCTCTTAAGAACTTTAGCTACAGTCTCATCTTTACCCAATAACTTCCTAAGATATTCAAGACTAGGTCTAATCCTAGTATCGAGACCTGTTCTAAGAAAAGGTCCACTTTTTGAAATAACCCTAACTAAATCCAACCCAGATAAACCAAATTCTTGAAGAACCCTAACTTTGGGTTCAAGGGTTTTCCCCACATCAGCAAACAACAATGTGGGTGCCGGATAAACCAAGATTTTTATCTGGGTGTTGTCTAAACCGATTTGTTTGAAGAAATTGAGAACTAAATTAGGCTTATTGTTTCCGGGTTTCAAGCAAGTTACCTTGGAGCTAGCAGAAATGGCTTTCTCTGTGGAGAAGCCAAGTGAATTCACTAAAAATTCTGGCATTAAATTGGGTGTAGTTGTGGAGGAAAAAGAGAGTTCAAGTTTGAAGCAATACATGGAAATGAAATGCCTTCTTCCACCATTTTTACCAACTCCAAACATCTCTGCAAAAATGTAGTTCAATTTTGATAGCCTAGAACTCCAATTTATAGCATCCCAATTTACTCCATTCGAATTTCTTTTTATAGGAGAGAGAGGCAAAAGGATGAGATAAAAATGAGGTAGAGGTACACAAATTAGTTTTGGTTTTGAATTGGCAAAATGTGTATGCTGTTTGCTTTCATCGTTTGTCAAACTGAACTCTTATACTCTAAAATTAAGGGAAAGGGTGACCAAGAGTTTGGTCAAATCATTTTAAAAATATAATTAACTAATTATGGGATCAAATTACATTTTCAAAACTTTTTAATTTTTTTATAAATATAAAAAAGTACACTTTTATTGTTCAAATCAAATCATTTAAAAGAAAAAAATCTTTCATCTTGCTCGTCTATTCTCTCTCTTCTTTTCTTCCTTCCTTGGGGGATTTCTCATCTTCTTCTTTAGAAATTCGGAAATCCGTCATTACTCTTCCTCTACCGTTGTTACTCTTCCTCTTCAGTCCTCCATACTCTCTCATCTTTCTGAACTGTAATCATTAGAACTCTTAAACGAAATTTGGTCCACCAGTTACAGATTAGGTAAAAAACTGATTCAAGAAGAAGAAAACACAAGCACTATCAGCGAAGACCCGCAATGTACAAAAATAAGAAGAAGAAGATGAAGAGAGCAAGAAGAACGGAAAGCAAGCAAGCAAAGATGAGAGCAGAAGAAAAAGAAGAGGACAAATACGACGGCTGGAGGCGGGGGAAAAAGCTTTTATTTACTCTTTTGGCTCGATATTTCCCACCAAAATTGGTTAAATTAGGTTTGATATAGTCAATTTACCATTTTACCCCTCATTTAATTTCCACCAAAAGTTGGTTAAATTAGGTATTATGAAATTACCCTTTTACCCTTCATTTAATTCAGTGGACCAAACTGTCAACTTATAAACTTGAGGGCAACTCCACAATCGTTAATCATTAATCACATAATTGTCACATACACCCAATACTTAAGACTTATGTCACCACCCATTTATTTTGAAACCTTAATGTCACTTTTTTTTAAAAATCCCCTCTCACTATGTTTGGATCATTGTTATTCATTGTTTCATTGTATTGTATTGTATTCTACTCTATTATACTGTATTGTATGGTAGATACAATGTTTGGTTAGACTATATTGTTTGTTGTTGTTAAATAATATTTTAATTGTTTATTTTGATTGTATCGTACTGTATTGCAATTTATAAATTTACGAAAATATCCTTAACTATTCTAGGGTTGGGGGTTTGACTAGATTTAATTCGTTTAAACATCTCTTAGACCCGACGTGGAATCTAAAAAGGAATTTATAATGTATGTCAAACTTGTAAAATTAGAAATTTTAACATCCACCAATACAAAGATTTGAGTTTTCTAATCAAGTGACTTGAATTTTTTTTTTCAAGTAGAACTTAGGCTATATCCTTTTACAAGCAGAAAATTAGATCTTTGTTTACTATTATTAGTACAAAATAGTTAAGAAAAATAAGGAATTGTTCTCTACTCTCTCATTTCTATCCTCTTACTTAACAAAATTCATGGGCAAATTTGCACCATTTTCCTACTCATAATCTCCTCAAGCGGTAAGTGAGATCAATGAACATATCCTCTTTGCATGTCATTGTAAGACCACCAATCGGATGATCAAAGACAAACTCTTCTTCAGGATGATCAATGAACATATCCTCTTTGTTGTGCAATGTCCTTTTGGGTGTGCTGCCAAAGGAGGATGATGGCATGGCACGCCTGACGTTGTCCGACCGTGTATGCTGTGCAAGGGCGATGATGGCATGCAACGCCCGACGTCGTCCGACCCTTTGCATGCTATGCAAGGGCGATGATGGCATTCCACGCCCGACAACGTCCGACCGTGTTTTCATTCCAAGGGCGATGATGTCATGCCACACCCAACGTAGTCCGACCGTGTATGCTATCCAAGGGCGAATATGGCATTGCCACACCCGATTGAAGAACTCCTTAGAATTCGATTAGCCTGAATAAATGGAGTCATTTTTATACCCATTATCTCAAGAAATAATATGTAACTCTAACTGACGAAGGAAAACAAAGAGCAAGAACCTTGAGAAATGCACAGAAAATGAATTTTTTTTGAATGTCAGGATAGTTGTGTTTTGCTGACATGTTTGGGTCTGAATATATATATATATATATATATATATATA
>NC_028640.1:62145655-62150247 GCF_001406875.1 Solanum pennellii
AATTCTACCCTCCTGAATTCTTTAAAGGAACACGTATTAACTACTTGTTTGTATCTGCTTGACGAACTTAACAATAATTATTTTGAACAACACTTTGTATTAATTGTAAAATTCAAGTAATACAAAGATTACAACTTCTTTAGCTCTTAAGGAATTATAAACTCTAACTCCTTCTAATCAAGACAAAAAACTACTCCCTAGTTTTCTATCTTTTCAATGCTTTTCAAGTACTCTAACTTGTCAAGCAAATCTACTACCTAGATTGTAAACAAACTCTTGAATACAATCTTACAACGTTAACACTCAACTCGCAGCACTCAAAAGATTTTAACAAAACTCTCTCAACTCTCTTGATCGTGTTTTGAAGCTCTCTCTTTGTAGGTGCGCAAGTTTTTCTGATCAAAATAGCTCTCTATTTATAGACCAGAAATTCTGCCAATCCTTGTACAAATCAACTTTGTATTTGTCTTCTACAAATCCTTGTTGACTTCTACTAACTCTTTTTCTCGAAACCTTATTGTACTCAAACTTGTTTTTAATAGTTTTCCTTAACCAAGTAAACTACTATAATAAAAAACGTACACATAAGTTTCCATATATAATACATACGCCGCCACTTGCATACTGCTGCAATATTTCACTGGAACATGTTGCACTACCTGTTCAATACACTTTTGCCATATTCAAAATCTCAAGATTTAACAAACACTATATGCCCCACTGCTTCTTATAATTTGGAACAGAAAAAGTAACCTTTTTCTTCGTTCTTATCTTACAAGTAATTTAATATGATCAGTGTTAGGGAACTGATAAAAATGGAAAGGAGATGTCATAAATTTACAGCCAAACAAACGAAGTCTTTTCCAAGATCAAGATACCATGGTTCAGAAAGTTGTAACAACATAACATTTCTATTGTGTAGAAGACAAGGTGCGGAGAATAACTTGTGTATTATTTCATTATGTAAGATATATATATATATATATATATATATATATTCACACACACACAAATACAATGAGCTCTAATTAAGGAAACTAAATAAGGAAAGAATCAAAATATATTCTATCATATCCCTACATATTTGTTGCTATTTACACTACACCTAAAGGTGTCTAGATTCATTAAGTAACACTTTCCCTCAAGGTGGAGCATACATGTTAGATGCCCATCTTGTTACAAAGGTAATCAACTCGAGTCCCATTCAATGCTTTTGTGAACAAACCAACTAATTATTTTCGTGTATTCACATAGCCGGTGGAAATTAGGCTTTCCTGAATCTTCTCACGAATGAAATGACAATCAACATCAATATGTTTAGTTCTTTCATGATACATTGAATCCGAGGCAATATGAAGAGCAACATGATTATCACACAAAAGTTTTGCTGGTATATAATGCTTTCATAAGATGCACGTTATGAACCATTAGAGTACTTCAACTGGCCCAACTCCTTTATATGAAACCTAGTGTGTAGGAAAATTTTGAGGGAAGAAATCCCAACATAATCACTTCCTGTAATGATAATGTCATCAACATATACAACAAGGAGGATAATGTCATTGCTGATTGCAGATGTTATGTTTTGTTTTTGTATGTTTTTTGGTTTGTGTGTTGGAGCTTGTCTTTTACTTGTTGTTTGTCTTATGCTTTTGTCAAGTTGTATCAAAACTGAGAAGCGTTGTCTTCATTTCATCTTTTATTTTATTTGTTAACTTGAATTTTTCAAACTCTCTCAGGAGTGTGTTATAGTAACGCTGTAATAGGTGTTCTATTTCTGGGTATTGTGTTTGTTTTTTATGGATTGTGATTACGTGATGTTCATGGGTGGAAGATGTGTATGCGTAGTGTTTAAATCTGTATAGAGTTAAAATGTTTTTGTTAATATACATTACAATATTACATAATATTACTATCTAATTATGTATTCATTAAACGATGTTTTTCCATGCAAAAGTAATGTCTTATTTCGTAGTCAAATCTCTTCCAGAACTTCCTTGTAGACAATATTTCTTGTGTATGTCTCCTGGTGCCGCTCTGGTTGTTCAGTCATGACCAATACTTTTGGTTTTGCAATAGATATTCCTCTGGACAGTACTACGTACAGTTGATCATTGGAAAAACATGTTGCGGTAGGTACAATCCAACATTTGGTATTGTTTGACCTTGTGCCTTATTGATTGTCATTGCATAGCATAAACATATTGGAAATTATTTTCGAATAAATTTGAAAGGTTAGCCTGGGTGATAGTTGATATTCTCGGAATAAACACTTGCTTGTGGCATATTCACCTGTTGTTATTTCGGCATGTATGACATTGTTCTCGAAACCCCAACAAATCGATCGCGTACCATTGCACAAACCATTTGTGGGGTCCAAATTTCTCAACCTCATTATGGGCACATTTTCTTTCAGTACTAACCTACGATATACAATGTAATCATTAATCAATATATATATATATATTAGTGATTAGTCATTTTTTTAAGTTTATCTGCGTTATGAGCTAAGATAATAATAAAACTTATGTGTGATGTGTTTTGATGTATGTGATAATGTACCTATGAGGTGGTAGTCCAATTGGTGTTAATGTGTTAAGGTATTCTTCTTGATAGTAGTTGTTGGTATCATCTTTCGCTGAGTCATAGCTGATGTATGTTTGTGTTTCTCCCGGGAATTTTCCGATCATCAATTCATTGAGGTTATCTACAAATTCATTTCTACTTGCTAAGATTGCAAATTCTGTTATATACTTTGCCGATTTATAATTATCTTGAAGGGATGGAAATATTTCCCTGACCAATGGTTCTTCTTGATTACTATCTTGACTTGTTTGGACAATCATTTGTTCTGGAAGTGCAATTAAATTTTCTGTAATTGTTTTTTCTTCTCTGTTACCAATACGAAGCAAGAACTCACTGAAACTTCTATATGCTCTTGCTCACATATTTGTAGTAAGCTTTATCTTTTACATTAAAGGACACAAATACGACCTCACCAAACTTGCTTTTACCATCTCTGCACGTGTAGATTTCGGAACAACAGGAGGAACTTGATGGAAGTCGCCTCTAAACACAATGACTTACCTCCAAAAGATGCATCTCTATCCATTATATCTCGGAAGCTTCTATCTACTGTTTCAATTGTGTGTCGGTTAGCCATTGGTGCTTCGTCCCATTTTATGATTTTTGCTAGTTTAATGAGCTTAGCACTGCCACCTTGTTTTGACATATTTGTCATTGTTATCTCATTTGCTTGTAGGGGTATGCCAAATCTTGAGTGTGCTGTACGGCTTTCAGGCAATATTGTTGCTGCCACACCACTGGTCGCAGATGTCAATGCTATCCTACCTTGTGATCTAACCTTGGCTAGTAATGTCCGATACAAGAAAGTCTTCCAGTTCCCCCAGGCCCATCTACAAAGAACAATCCTGATTTTCTGAGTTGACCCTTTCGAGAATGGTATTGAATGCTTTTGTTTGTTCTTGATTTAATTTTGATTGTGCGGCAAAATCTTCATCTGGCACATTCACATTCATCTCTTCCATTATTTATCTACATTCATGTGTTTCTGCTTGTTGGAATTGCTTATTGATTGGGGAGATATCATATTTGTCCACATTTGTCCCATACTTGCCAAGTAATCATTAATACTTTTCAGGGTACATTGGAGTTGTGCTTCTTTTGTGCATGAATGGTTCCTTCGGAAGTCTTCAGACATATCACTGTAATATGTGTCCTAGAGATTTCGCACATCTGTTGGATTGCAATGCACTAATATTGTTGCGAACAGACTTCGAAGAGCGGCAAACATCTGGAAGGTGACAGCCTCCTGTAAACATTCTGAAATGTTGTTATCTGATTCTAATAACCCTCTTTCTTTCGCTGCCTCTTTGAAAGTTTGACACTGCTTTCCATTAACAATGAGTAAGCATTCAAATGAAGTGGCTCCTCTTAAGTTATTCAATAATAGTCTTTCGTAATACCTTTCTCCTTCTCTAGGATTTGCTGCAATATTTAGTTGATTAATTTTAGTATATTCATTTTGTGAGATGAATGTAGATGGACTTTAATTGTAATGGTCTTACCAATATTTATTTGGCCAATGACTGTGGGCGACTTTCTTTTTGTCCATATTTTTGATTGGGAGTTCCATACATACTGCTCTGTGAATTTTCGATAAAGATAATTCCGAGCGCTAATGTCTATACAGCACTTCCTAAAGTACTCTGTAAGCGTAGTTTGATTTACAAAGTCTGATCCCACGATATTTTGTAGATTTTGCTTCTTCCAGTAGCACACTACATATTTTTTGTAAGAATTATATTAATTTTGTACTTTCTTTGTTTCAATATGTTTATTTCTATTCTATTTATCCAATAATTGTAATATACCTATTTGGTTTTTGGGAAGATGCAATTGTAGGTTGATAACAACTGGCTGCATTTCAGATAGGTTAAACTCATATATTCTCCACATTGCTTCTGGTGATGACACCCAAACTGCATCTTGGAAACTTCTGATTTTATCAATTAATATTTCACCATTTATAGTTTCTATATATACGACACATTTTATCTTGGCCTTCATAT
>NC_028640.1:62150866-62179566 GCF_001406875.1 Solanum pennellii
TATATATATATATATGTATGTATATATATATATATATATATATTTGTAAAGATACTTTATCGCTTTAACTCCTGAGCATACTTGAGCATTAATGTGACAATTATATCGCATCAACAAATATGGGTTATAAGGTACTAGCCATTAGTTATTCATCTTTATGCCACGGACCTCACTTGTTATCCCATTGTTTCGTCCTCTGTAAATCGGACATCCATCCTTTCCTTGTATTATTTTTTCATTGAAATTTAAGGGTTAGTGAAATTTACAATGTCCATCTTTCATACAGGGGTTGCTCTTACGTTTCTTCCCGCAAGGGCCATGCATCATATACCTAATAACTAATGCCCTTAATTTTGGATGTGTGACATTATTAAGGATTTCTGCACAAATGTATCTGTCATACTTATCTGCTGATTGTATCTTAATACCTTCTTTAAATATTAGAAGTAAATGTATATGTGGTAAGCCTCTCTTCTGAAATTCTACCACAAAAACATGTGATGCAATAGGTCCAAATATTTCTTTCTTGAAAATTTGAAATTTCAAGTCTTGCAATTTAGCTCTAAACACTCTGGTAACCAGATCAGGTTTGTCTTGAGGTAGTTGTCCTGGACGCAATTTTTCTTAAATTTCAACCTAATCTAGATTACATGTCATGGTGATGAATAGATATGGTCTCCCAAACTCTTAAACCAAAGCCATCACATCCATATACCACCGCCTCATATCCCTAGATCCTCCAATAAACGATCTTGGTAGTAATACCCTTTGTCCAACCTTGTCTTCTCTACACTCACCAACACTTACACTATTAACAATACCTTGTAGTATCTCACTTCGATAATTTGATTGCTCGAATCTATAATATTCAAGTCTGGTTGTTTCTATCTTAATGTATATGTCAACAACAAACTGCTGCAACAATCTCCCGCACAGTAATAATATGGATTTGTCACCTGTTCATACTTGTAGTTTATAACAGTAGTACTCCCTACAGGAAATCGAACCTTTTGTGTCGCGTTGTACACTTATATGAATTTTGTAGAAGTAGCCTTAGATTACTTATCCATATAAGTTTATTAGTTTAGCTGTATATTTTACGCAGTTTGTAATATGTTAGTCGACAAAAGATTATTTTATTCTTGGCTTTATTTAAAAGTTCATACCTTGTGCTTCATTGGCCAAGATCCCCACAACATTTGTGAATGATGTTCTACCTGTTTTGATACTTGTAATTGTAGTTGTTTGGCTGTTGTTTATTTTATTGCGACATTTCTGAATTCCTTGATGCCAACCTCCTTCTCCTTTAGGCAATGTTATAGGATATTATAGGGGATCATAACACCCATAATAATGTTTAACACGATGTTTATTTCCCGAGTGCTCATGTACAACAATATCTCTTTCAAATGGTATATTTGGATTGTTGCCGTCTACCCAAATTGTTGCAACCTGATCCACTGAGGGCTTGTTATATACAAGTTGATCTAATGAAGCATTTGCAGCTATGCAAATTTCTATATTTTGTAAGTTTATATGTTCTTTAAACTGGGTGAAGAATTCTGCATATGGGTTCCCCTCCATTATATTTATTATTTTTGTCATGACTTCCTATGATAAATTCACATCTTGTAGTACTGACATGCTATTAACTAATTCATGGTCAGTATCACAAAAGTATAGTTGAAAGTATCATGGTCTGTCATTGTTTGAGATTAAAGATGGTAAATCATGATATATTTGACCTTGTGCTTTGAAACTGTAAACTCCTTTCCTAGAAGATGCCAAGTATTTATCGAGCTTTACTCCAAATGATGTAAGAGCAAATATGGTATTATACGCATGTATATTTTTACGAAATAACTTTGCTTCTTCTGAGTCATCCACAAATAATTCATAAAAGTCATCTGCTACTTCATTAGGTGCTAAATCGATATATCCACCTGCGCAACAGAATGTGGGTGGCTCATATTCAAACCTCATTGCACGACAATAGGTGCAGTCTGGTTGTTTTTCTAGTTTATGAGTTGATGTTGTTGTAAATTTTCCATTAGTAAACCTATAAGTGTTAGGATATACTATTAACCATGCGTTTTGATATAGTATTTGTTATTGAACAATTATTTATTCATTTATTCAATTCAATAAAGTGTTACATTAAATAGATCAATTGTCATATCTGTGTCTCTACCTTATACAGTAGATGATTTGGTGTATAGAGTTTAAGCTTATACACAGAAAATTAAATCATTGGTTCTTATAAGTTAAAAGTTATAGTTTACAATCATAGATGGAAATCTGGACAAAACCATCTGAAAGATTGTAGCACGAGATTAAATGTAATTTATATTGATTATGAGAATAGTATAGTTCTAACTTCTCGTGCTAGTGCATTTGGTATGTATTGAACGAGATCGAGCAGAGATAGTTGTTGTAGACTGACTTATAAAAACATATTCTCTAAACTATTAAATGTACTTATATTCTTAATCTTTATATAATGATTATGATCTGTATATATTAATTATCATTTTGATTTATTAAAAGGTGAGATTTTGAGATGGGTAAATATTCCTGGTAGATTGGATGATAACAATATATATTGGTGAACTAATTAGTTAGTTGATGGAATCCATGTCTCAGTATATAGATTGATGATACACCTTTTTATGAGAAGCTTATAAGTTTTCATGTGTAAACCCGGCCAGTAAATTTATGAATCTGGTACATGAAATAAGTTAAGTATTATTCTAAAAGAAATTAATCATTGAATTAAATTCGTCAGTAATTTAATTTATTGATTAGTATCGGTAATCTTAACATGAGGAATTACATAAGTGTTTAATGGTGAATTTCAAAATAAATAGCGGAGTGCAATTACGAATTTTTAGTGGAGTGATTTGTAATTTATTATGGTAACAATAATTCAAATTAATTACTTGGAATTATTCCCATAATAGGAAGCCTCAATAATAAATTATGTGGTCCCTCCAGTGCCAAATTTAACTAGAACTCAGAATCCTATATTCTAGAAAAAAGAAAAAAAAATGTGTTCTTCTCTAAAAGGAAAAAGAAACGTGTGTTTTTATTTTTCTTGAAAGAAAAGAAATTCTCTTTGGACTAGGAAGACAACTCTGTAATTAGGGATTCTTCTGACCTTGAAATGAATTGAATTCAGTATTCTATACAATACTTGCCCACCGAGTATTGAGAGAGTTCAATTGTTAATTGGGATCACTGTAGAAGACTGTAGAGTTGGAGTTGGATTTACTACAAGATTTCTGCAGAAGACTGTAGAGTTGGAGTTGGATTTACTACAAGATTTCTGCACACGCTTCAAGAGGTAATCCTGAGTTAGTTTTCAGCATACTTTGTAAGTGATGCGTATTTGTGATTGTTGTTTATATTCATGCGAGATGTATGATTCTGGATTGCTTCCGGTGTGTATGCTATTTTCTAACAATAAGACATTCCATAACAATATATAGATGGAAAGTGTTATTTCTTGGTGCATTCAATTAATTATGTATAGTTGTAGGTGTAGATTTTTATTGTAAATATACATCCATCGTCGTTCGCCTATGATATAGCTATACGTTTCACTGTATTTCTCCGGTTCTTCACCTGTGGTTCACGAACTTGGGCATCTTCTATTTGTAGGAAATATGAAAGGAAAATAATATCTTTAGAAAATGCTCAAGTTTATTATAGGCTACTTAAGGCCACTTGGGATGATTACAGTCATCAACTCCATCACTATTTATACTACTCAAAATAGAAAACAAAAAGTCTTGCACAAATAACTAAATATATGTATCACAATTTACTAGATACATGTACTACAGAATTCTAAAAAGACTTCTTGAAAAACTAAGAGACAATTTTGGAAGACTAAACATTGATGCATTAATTCCAACACTCCCCCTTAATGCATTTGCTTGATAACTCCAATGCGTTCTCGAAGATAGCAAAATTTTTCTCTAGGAAGTGCTTTGGTAAAGATGTCAGCAATTTGTTCTCCTGTCTGACAATAATGCAACTGAATTTCGCCTTTCTCTTGTGCTTCTCGGATAAAATGATACTTGATGGAAATATGCTTTGATCTTTCATGGCTGACTGTATTCTTGGCAATTGCAATTGCTGATTTATCATCACAATACAGAACAATTCTTTTTTTTTATTTTTCACCAATGTTTTCAAATATTCTCCTAAGCCAAATAGCTTGAGAAGTAGCCTTGGATGCTGAAACATATTCTGCTTCGGCAGTGGATTGAGCAACAACACTTTGCTTTTTTGATAACCAAGAACAAATGCTTGATCCAAATAAGAAAGCATAACCAGAAGTACTGTTCATGTCATCTATACTTCCAGCCCAATCACTATCAGAATAACCAATTAAGTTCAAATTTCCACCAAATTTGTACTTTATCCCATAATCCATTGTTCCTTGAAAGTAGCGTAGAACACGCTTTGTGTTGGGTTTTATTTGCCCTAAATTTCTTACCATAAATAGGTTTTCCTTTTAGGAAAAATTTTTGGATTGACTAATCTTTTTCTTATAGGAAAAGGTTTAGGACTCTATAAATAGAGGCATGTTCCTTCTAACTTAATCAGCATTCACAATGTAGTCTTAAGGGCTTTGAGAGTTTTGGTTAGAGGGAGAATTTGTGGGTCACAAGCTTGATACGTTATCACTTGTGTGAACCTCCCATGTATTCCGAGTGAATTGGTTGAGGTTGTTTCCCTCTGTATTTTGTACTCTCATATTTATAGTGAATTGCTCATCTCCTTTGTGGACGTAGGTCGATTGACCGAACCACGTTAAATCTTTGTGTCTTTTGATATATTTCTCGTTGTCTTCTTACTCATGGTCTTTCGAGGTTTGCATTGCTAGCTTCCGCGTTTACACCTGCTTATTTACGGTCCTAACAAGTGGTATCAGAGCCAGATTCAATGACGGAGTCAGGATTAGTGGTTCGATAATCGATTATTGAACCAGGTTAGAAAGATGTGTTCATCTTGGCGGGTGTAGTTCTAGCCACAACCTTTTTGACAGTAATGAAGATGTTGTTGGAGAAATTGTTTCAGAGAGGGTTCTCTGTGTTGAGACATAAATTTTGCATAGGATATTATGGAGAGGAGAAGCAAGTTGTTGAAGATTAAGTAAAGAAGGTGGACAAATTTATTTTGTCAGAAATTCAGGCCAAGGGGGAGATTTGTTCGGTTTTATTTGCCCTAAGTTTCTTACCATAAATAGGTTTTCCTTTTAGGAAAAAGTTTTGGATTGACTAATCCTTTTCTTGTAGGAAAAGGTTTAGGACTCTATAAATAGAGGCATGTTCCTTCTAACTTAATCAGCATTCACAATGTAGTCTTAAGGGCTTTGAGAGTTTTGGTTAGAGGGAGAATTTGTGGGTCACAAGCTTGATACGTTATCACTTGTGTGAACCTCCCATGTATTCCGAGTGAATTGGTTGAGGTTGTTTCCCTCTGTATTTTGTACTCTCATATTTATAGTGGATTGCTCATCTCCTTTGTGGACGTAGGTCGATTGACCGAACCACGTTAAATCTTTGTGTCTTTTGGTATATTTCTCGTTGTCTTCTTACTCGTGGTCTTTCGAGGTTTGCTTTGCTAGCTTCCGCATTTACACCTGCTTATTTTCGGTCCGAACAAGTGGTATCAGAGCCAGATTCAATGATGGAGTCAGGTTCAGTGGTTCGATAATCGATGATTGAACTAGGTTAGAAAGAGGTGTTCATCTTGGCGGGTGTAGTTCAGCCGCAACCATTTTGATAGTAATGAAGATTTTGTTGGAGAAATTGTTTCAGAGAGGTTCTTTGTGTTGAGACATAGATTTTGCAAAGGAGATTATGGAGAGGAGAAGCAAGTTGTTGAAGATTAAGTAAAGAAGGTGGACAAATTTATTTTGTCAGAAATTCAGGCCAAGGGGGAGATTTGTTAGGTTTTATTTGCCCTAAATTTCTTACCATAAATAGGTTTTCCTTGTAGGAAAAGGTTTTGGATTGACTAATCCTTTTCTTGTAGGAAAAGGTTTAGGACTCTATAAATAGAGGAATGTTCCTTCTAACTTAATCAGCATTCACAATGTAGTCTTAAGGGCTTTGAGAGTTTTGGTTAGAGGGAGAATTTGTGGGTCACAAGCTTGATACGTTATCACTTGTGTGAACCTCCCATGTATTCCGAGTGAATTGGTTGAGGTTGTTTCCCTCTGTATTTTGTACTCTCATATTTATAGTGAATTGCTCATCTCCTTTGTGGACGTAGGTCGATTGACCGAACCACGTTAAATCTTTGTGTCTTTTGATATATTTCTCGTTGTCTTCTTACTCGTGGTCTTTTGAAGTTTGCATTGCTAGCTTCCGCGTTTACACCTGCTTATTTACGGTCCCAACACTTTGTAGCTCCAAAATGCACTTGGCTTGGTTCTTGCATGAATCTGGATAATAAACTAACAACAAACATAATATCTGGCCTTGTTGAAGTAAGATATAACAAACTTCCAATCAAACTCCTAAAAAGTGAGCTATTAACTTTTTTTTCTCCATCATCTTTTGTAAACTTCTCATTTGCTGCTAATGGTATGGCCACAGACCTGCAATCCATCATTTTGAATTTTTGAAGAATACTTTTAGTATACTTCTTTTGAGAAATGAAAATTCCTTCTTTTACTTGAGAAACTTCGATGCCCAAAAAATAATTTAGCAATCCAAGATCACTCATTTCATAAGCTTGCATCATATCTTGTTTGAAATTTTGCATCATCTTTACATCATTTCCTGTAAAGAGCAAATCATCCACATAGAGACAAACAATGATAATGCTGCCATGTTCTTTCTTCACATACAAAGTGGCTTCACTTTTACTTTTCTGAAAATTATTTTTCAGAAAGTATGTATCAATTTCATTGTACCAGGCTCTTGGAGCTTGCTTCAGCCAGTAAAGAGCTTTTTTTAGTCTATACACCTTTTCTTCTCCCCCTTGAACAAAAAATCCTTGAGGTTGCTCAACATAAATCTCTTCATCAAGTTTTCCATTCAGAAATGCTGATTTAACATCAAGTTGAAATATCTTCCATTTCTTTTGTGCAGCAACAGCAATTACAGTTCTAATTGTCTCAAGACGAGCAACTGGAGAGAAAGTTTCATAAAAATCAATACCTGGTTTTTGCGTGAAGCCTCTAGCAACCAACCTTGCTTTGTGCTTTTGAATATCTCCTTCCTGATTGAGTTTGATTTTGTAAATCCATTTTAGACTTACAACTTCTCTTTCTCTAGGAATAGCCACAAGCTCCCAAGTATTATTTTTTTCGATCATTCGAATTTCTTCTTCCATGGCTTTCTTCCAAACATCATGCTTTATTGCTTCTTCATAATTTTCTGGCTCAACACCGGCAAAATTACATCTTTGATAAATGTCACTCAACATTTTTGTTCCTCTTGGAGGCGGTTCTTCATTATCTGAATCTGGGATTTCTCCCCCTTGAGAGACATCTTCATCTTTCTCATCCTCTTCTTGATTTGAAGATATGATAGCAGTATTCTCTATCTTTTTATCCTCCCAATTCCATGTTGTTTTTTCATCAAAAATGACATCTCTACTAACAACAAGTTTGTTAGTTTTGACATCGAGAGGCCTATATCCTTTTGTAACATCATTATAACCAAGAAAGACACATTTTTGACTTTTTTCATCCAATTTTGTTCTTTTCTCAGCAGGTACATGAGCATAACAAATACACCTAAAAATTTTAAAATGATTTACAGAAGGTTTAATTACACTCCAAGCTTCAACTAGTGTCTTGTCCTTTAGTGCCTTTGTTTGACACCTGTTGAGGATGTGAACTGCTGTATGCACTGCTTCTGCCCAAAAATATTTTGGCAGCCCTTTCTCATTCATTATAGTTCTGGCCATTTCAACAATTGTTCTGTTTCTTCTTTCACATACACCATTTTGTTGAGGAGTATACCCTGCTGTAAGTTGCTTCTGAATGCCTTCATTTTTGCAATATTCTTCAAATTCTCGACTTGTGTACTCACCTCCTCGATCACTGCGAATGGTTTTGATGTTGCAACATTTTTGCTTCTCAACAAGGGCTTTAAATTTCTTGAATGTAGCAAATGCTTCTGACTTTTCTTTCAAGAAATAAACCCAAGTCATTCTTGAGAAATCATCAATAAAGATTAGAAAATACCTTTGACTTCCAAGAGATGGAGTCTTCATTGGTCCACAAATGTCGGTATGAATTAGTTCCAAAAATACACTTGCTCTCCAAGACACCCCTTTTGAAAAAGACTTCCTGTGTTGCTTTCCCATTATACAACTTTCACATGTATCCACCTCAGTATGTATCTCAGGAAGGCCTTGCACCATGTCCTTTTACTTGAGAAGCTTTGAACCATGAAAATTCAAGTGACAAAATCTTTTGTGCCAAAGCCATGAATCATCTACAATTTCATTTTTTAATGCATTGTAATGAAATTGCAAAGGGAAGTTTCTTTTTATCATCTTTACTTCAACAATGACTTGATTTGGCTCAATTTTATCATAAATCTTGCAATAATTATCTCTAAACACAAGAGAATAACCATGTTCCATGAGTTGACCAACACTAAGCAAATTTTCTTCCAAGTCAGGAACATAAAGAACATCATGAATTTGCTTACCGCATCCTTTCATGTTGATCGAAATAGTACCTTTACCTTTCACATCAACTAAGGCTCCATTCCCCATCTTCACTTTAGTAGTGATGCTATTATTAATTGAGAGGAAAGCCTTTTCATCTCCAGTCATGTGATTACTACAACCACTATCAACATACCATTCATTGCTTTTTGTTAAAGCATCAGATTTAGAAGCAAAGAAAAGATTTTCTTCAATTTCTTCCTCATGTTTTTCACAAAAATTTGCTTGCTCCCGTTTCTTGTGCCAACAATCCTTTTCAACATGGCCAAACTTTTTACAAAAGTTACATTGGGGCTTGCCTTTGTGCCAACATTTTTCTGCATTGTGATTAGTCTTTTTGCAAATTTTACAAAAAAGACTAGAGTTTTTCTCACCTTTTTCTTCAACCTTCTTGGAAGAACCATCATGATCCTGCTTCTTTTTTGGATTTTGATTTTTCTTCTGATGATTTTTTGGGAAATTTTGAGAATTCTCATTTATTTTAGACTGGAAAGCAGTCTCTTTGGGTTGATCTTCACGAAAAAATCTTCGCTTCTCGTGTGCACGAAATGATCCAACTAGCTCTTTGATGGAAAGCTTAGAAAGATCTTTCGTCTCCTCAGTGATAGCAACGATGTACTCATACTTTTCTGTGACACTAATTAGAATCTTTTCCACAACTTGTTGGTCAGAAATTGTATCACTATGATTTCTCATTTCATTAACAATATTCATGACTCTTGTGCAATATTCATCAATTTTTTCAGATTCTATCATCTTTAAATTTTGAAACTCTCTTCTAAGAGTTTGAAGATTTATAGTGCGTACCTTTTCGTCACCATACACCTCAGTTTCCAGAAAATCCCAAGCTTCCTTTGCAGTCTCACAAGTAGCAATTTTTGCAAAATATGCTCTTGAGACTCCCATTTAGATTTTGCTTAAGGCTTTTGCATCTTGACGATACTTAGCCTCAAGATTTTTCATCTCTGCTGCTATTAGATCACCATCGTTTTCTGGCTCTTCAAAGCCATTTGCAACAATAGTCCACAAACCTTCAGCTTTCAAATGTGTTCTCATTCTTTTCTTCCAGTATTTAAAATCAGTTCTATCAAAAAATGGAGTAAGAACAACTGAAGAATCAACACCTTCATTTGTTTTGGATGCCATATTTTTTTCTTCACCTAACCCCAGATTAAGAACAAAAACCTGCTCTTGATACCAATTTGTAGGAAATATGGAAGGAAAAATAATATCTTTAGAAAATGCTCAAGTTTATTATAGGCTACTTAAGATGATTACAATCATCAACTACATCACTATTTATACTACTCAAAATAGAAAACAAAAAGTCTTGCACAAATAACTAAATACATGTATCACAATTTACTAGATACATGTACTACGGAATTCTAAAAAGACTTCTTGAAAAACTAAGAGACAATTTTGGAAGACTAACCATTGATGCATTAATTCCAACACTATTTGATTATTTGCTGCTATGTATTTGTGAACCCTTCGCAATGCTTCAACATCTGTCTTTGTTTTTCGCTTGCACACTGTAACAAAAATGTCTTGATGCTATTATAAATTATAATCTTAAGTTGGCTTATTAGATGTTGTTTTCCATTGAAATATCATTATAGTAAACATACCTCTTGTTTTGGCTTGCTCATCCTGTTGAACTTCCATGGTTGATTGAACTGCCCTAAAGGTAATTGACTTCTGTATGAAAATAATTGTATTTGTATATTTAGTAGTTTATTTTGTCACAGTGTGTGCTAGTATAGTATGAATTTAAACATTTAATATGTTTTTATGAATAATAAACAACACATTATTGTTTGACGTGCTATACGTTGTGGAGGGCAAGGGAATAATGAGTCTGTTTGAATCATAGGCCTCATTTGCTAAGTCAACAATGTCAATCATATGTATAAGTGGAATTGCTAGGGACTATGTAGTATAACTTTCAAACTGTAGAACAAAGAGATGAAAATATATGTTTTATCCCCACCATACGCTACCCATTAAATCTAAGATGAAGCATGTGTTGTACTGCCACTATGGATAATGAGTCCGCGCTATTTGTATATTTTTCATTTCTATGAGATGAATTAGTAGATGCCAGTACTGGTTGTAGTTTACAGGGGTATGATAATCTGCCCCTTGGTGAATGTGTTCAGTTAATGTAGAGGAACTTACAATTTTTATTACCCACTTTGTGATGTTGTTATGTTACTGTGACGTCTCGCAGGTTGTATTTTAATGAAAGCAGAACACAGGCGATGTGACTCAAAACGTGGTGTTATTCTGTACAGATGAAACTGTGGTATGTGACGAGTATAGTATTCGAAAAATATTGAATAACTTGATGAAGGTGTTTGTTTTGTAGAATTATGTTATAGTGATTTGGGAGTGTCTTAATTCCTTTTAAATGAGTTTGACGAAGTGGTGGCAACATTACAGTATACAACTTTTGCGGAGAGTTGTGAACATAATCAGAAAGTTACTATGTATTTGAAAAGTTACTATGGTCGTTCGCTCCTGATATGTCGCTATATTTTGTGTTATTATTTTTATTTAAGGGTTGTGATTTCGTAGTGGTTAAGTCTAGCGTGATTCTAGTGTTTTAGAGTATCAGTGATTCGTGTTGAACATGGAATGTGGTTTAATTTTATTCTTCTTAATAGTATGAAATTGTTATTTCTTATATGCATTTCAAATTGACGATACCATCTTATAAGTTTGTGCCACTTAAGTAATTTATGTCGGTAAGTTAGTACAATATGTTTTGCTGATTATAGTCACTCAATTTAAGGTTTAGTATCGATAAAATCAGTTTATTTAACATATATGTTAGTTTAGGTCAAGCACCTTTTCATGAAGGGTAAGAAGTGCCAATCAACTTTATTTGTGAGTAAAAACTCTAAGTGCATCTTACCATAACCCTATTTTCAATTTCTGTCATTTCTTTAGACATTGCTCATTAATTTTTTTCATATAAAAGATAAGGTAGTCACAACCGAAGTAGGGAGTAGTTTCATGCGGTATTCTAATCCTCCATAATGTCTCTCTGAAAGTTTGTAAATTATAACATGTGACAGACACCTCTTTTCCGTGCAGAGAAAGTATGTTCACAGTAAAAGATATGACGAAGAGTAATTTGTTAACTTGACCTTTACGTATGATCTGTAATCTTTTTTTGTTTATTTTAAATGATATTCTTATGAATACGTATTTTCAGATCGCAATGTGGGTGTCATCGAAGAGAGGTAATTTAAAACTTATGATGTGTGAGCATTTAGATTTTAGTATAAGAATGCCAACAACAATTTTTTGTAAGTAGTTACATTTGAATTAGATAGTAAACTAACAATTACACATTCAGACAAAGTATTTAATACGATTCAAACATTGGATTATTATTTGTAAATGTGCACATTGTTTAGTTACATATTACATAATTCAGAAAGACATCTATTTTTTGACGGATTTTGGTTTGTTCGGTTTGACTTGGGGCGCTCCTGCCGTTGTTTTCTTGTCCCTCTTTCTGTACTTCCTCACTGTTTTGACTTCGTCGTCAGCAATAATTGGTGCTTGCTCTTCAGCTTGGTGTTTTCTTTGGCAATTATGTTGTGTCTGTTGAACTGGGACACTCCTGCTGTTGTTTTCTTTGCGCTCTTTCTATACCTCCTCGTTGATTTGACTTCATCATCAACAATAATTGGTGCTTGCTCTTCATCTTGATGTATTTCTTCATTAATTATGTTGCGTCTGTTGTTGGAATCATTCATATCAATTCGCACAAGGAAGTTGAATCGTTTGTCTTTACTTAACATCAATTTGCGGTAGTAGTAACATTCTTCCCTCTTGATAATATGTAAACAATTGGATATGTTAGTTGGGAAGGATTCAATTAAGATACAGAATAGACTACGTAAATAAGCCCTTACCTTTACTGACGTTGATTTGATGTACTCTTGCACGCTGCAGCCTAGTAAATATTTAGCTGCCTCAAATAGAATTACTGTCGCACGTCGTTCTCCTGCATAAACTTCAAGCCATAAGCAGTACCTGCAAAATATGTGGAAGTATCTTTTAATATAATGTGCTCAGTAATTAGTAAATATTGAATGGTGTTTTAAAACAGACGAACCTCATTTCATAATCGACATTCTCACTTTACATTTGTTACAACTTGCAGTCTCTTCTATAAATTTCACTTTCTTGTGGAACCTTCTGCATGACGAATACCATGGGTCATATTTATTCAGTATGTCCTCAATTGTGACTTGGAACTTGTACATACAATCCTGTAAATTGACATTATACCATATTTGAGAATATACAATGAACTATGAAATGAATTTTATTAATGGGTAGTGCAGGTATATGTTGGTGTGTACCTGTGCATCAGCCAACAACTCATCCAAAATATGTTCCAACGGTACTTCTATGGCTCTTCTCATTACCTTTGTCAGTGTGATTGTAATATCTTTGTTGTCGGCCTTTATGATTTCATGCCCGTATTTACAATGAGGTTAGTTAACTATATCACCCATTTAAAGTGAGGTCTATTTGGTGTGTGGCACTATCGAATTTATATTGATTTTCTGAAACTTCACAACGATGCACTATTAAATATTACTTGATAGTTGCGGGAGCGGGGGTAAACTAATAGTAGGAACATATTAGTGAATGTTTTAATGTACCATGCTCGAAGGTCGTTTGCTTTTTCAAATAGTGGATTGATCAAGATGTTGCTCACAGGAATAGTAGAGATTCCAAATCGGCCTAGTGCAACAGGACAATTTAAACAGTCAGAAACAACAATCATAAACATTTTATAGTTGATGAACACACACAATACAGTGTCGATACCTTGTAGATTGATACTCTAACGTCACATAAGGCAAGTATAGGCTTATCATCTTGCAAGTCTTCCAGGAATGCCCCGTCATTTTCTGCAAAATCTCCTCATAGAGTAACGGTTGTATGCTCCATGCTGGATTATTCGTCAAAAGTTAAAATTGAATATGTAACGTTATCTCTATATAGAAGGTACATTATGTAGCTTTGCAACTTACAACTCATTTGTAACCACTATTTCCCGTCTCTTTGAATTTCCATTTTCGGTTAGGGGATTCACCGAAACTAAAATACAGATCAAGTCTGCAATCAGATCATGACGATTAGTCATAACGCTAACGTAATGGGGCAACCAAATAAGATGTAGGTAGTGTGGATAGTTACCTAGAATAGCCCCATTAGGTAATTTATCAGCATGTTTAAACGAAGAGAAGCCATCGGAGAATTTGTCTGTTGGAACCTCATGTTCAGATTCCTTTATGATTGTAATGTCCGTGAAGGCCAATTCAACTTCTTTATGCACAGAAAAGTATAGGGGTTGACGCGATCTAAGAGCCTTTATAAAATGTAGTAACTCTTATTTGGCTTGAAGGAGTCCTTCCATGTTTCAATATGCTTATTAACTAGTGTGCCAACTAATATTATCGTTCTGTAAGTTCCTTCATGCCTTGAATTCTTGTTAGGTATAACATAACCTCTTTGAATAACTAAGACTCGCATGACTGAATCAACAGAGTTTTTAGGTATGTTGTTTATCGGTACAGTCTGTTTTGCTAGTTCCATTTCAGTTGTCATCTGGGTTGTATCTGATGAATGCCAGAACCTAGAAAGATATGTGCAACAATGTTAGCATTGGCCATTAATGTGTAGGGGTATGATTGATGAGGCATATAGTAATATTCAGCAACATTGGCAGTACTTTAATGTTATAAAGACATTTCTAGAAAGATGTAATGGATATATAAGTATTGTTTGGGGATTTGCTAGGGGAGTGTATCTAAGCAGATGAATGAATAATATGAAACAAAAGTTACGTTATTTTTCGTGTAATGAATGTGAGTCATGGTTGTGGTGAATTGTGATACATAACAGAGGTAAGAGTAAGATTTTTAAAACCAATATGAAATTTTAGAAATAATGCAAGTATAGAAAATTTGGACTTGAAAATGGCAGGGTATTATCTATATGCGGGCAAACAGACTATATTGAGTGCTATTTTTGCAATATTGGCAATGAACCAAGGGAATGAGTACGCTGTAGTCATAGCAATATTCAATGTGGGATGTGATGTACATTCTCTACTCTAAGAATGGTGGGAGAAATTGTATGGTGCAAAACAGCAGCCGTGTTAATGAAATTTGAAATTAATAGCGCAATATATAAAAGGGAATGACTTACAACTTGATAAATACCAAAGCAAAGCCATATTTTGTGCTTCAAAATTTGTTGCGTAGAGGACAAACAAATGAATTGGTTAAGTAAAAGGATAGATTCTTTCAGCGGAAATTTTGAAGGAGAAGGAAGAAAATTGATGTAAACCTGTGCGTTACTTGATAGGTGTTCAATGTGGAGAGCCATCTAAGTTTTAGAGTCTTATAGAGTGGGAACCAATGAGGTATGTCGGCTTGGAAAATCTGGACAGACGGGTTTGTTGAAAGTGAAGGAGTTAGAAGTGGTGGCATTTGGTCAAGGTTGTGTTTTGCGTTTTGAAGTGGCGGCTTTTGCGAATGGGTGTTTGGAATACAGCGCAGGTGGTAAAGGGTGGGGTAAGGATATAATAGTAATTCAACTTTTAAGTTAGGAATTGATGCTTTTAAAGTAATATAGATAGATATATATATAGATATAGATCATAACAATATCTTAATAAATGAAGTTGGACCACCAGAAGTTAATAACCAACAGATTAATCTCAGATCAAAGAATAATCACTTTCCTTAACAATGAAAAGCACACTACCACCCATATGATAAATCCAATGTGCAAACAAGATTGAGGAGTTGAAATGGAGAACAAATCTGACACCCAAATCTTAACGATGAAACAGAACCTTCCCCAAGAATGTCATCAAGCAGCCAAATAACAGAGAAATAAATTGATTGAATTTAAAGAACTTGGGTAGAATCTGGCGTACTCGAAGTTTTCACAATTGAGACTATAGAATCAAGTACTATCAACGTCACAACTGTGCCCAAAATGAAATCAGATCCAATTTCCAGATTGCTGGAAAATCAGACTTACACGTGCCACCTCATCAAAATGCTGGAAAATCTGTTACCGACACGTGAAAGTATTTACTTCTACTCCTAGAAAATATTTTAACTGTCCCAAGTCCTTCGTATGAAATCTCATATGCAGGAAAGACTTGAGGGATGAAATCCTTGCGTAATCACTTTCAATAATGACAATGTCATCTACATATACAATAAGGAGCACAATGCCGGTGGTTGATTGTTGATATAAGACTGAGTGATCACATTTGCTCATTTTCAAACCAAACTCTTGAACCACCTCATTAAACTTTCCAAACCAAGCTCGGGGGCTCTGTTTCAAGCCATACAAAGAATTCTTCAAATGACAACTTTCCCATACTCCCACTGAGCAACAAAACCAAGTGGTTGCTCCATATACACTTCCTCTTGAAGATTACCATGAAAGTGATGCATTCTTGATATCTAATTGATGTAAAGGCCAATTCTCGGAAGCAGCTAGAGAAATGAACAAGCGGACAAAAGTGAGTTTGATAACCGGAGAGAAGGTGTCTAAATAATCCACCCCATAAGTCTGAGCATACCCTTTAGCCACAAGTCTTTCCACAGAACCATCATGATTAATTTTAACGGTAATCACCCACTTAGATCCTATTGATTTCTTCCTTTCAGGTAAATCCACCGAATCCCACGTGTAGTTTTCCCCTAAGGCATGTATTTCCTCAAGCATTGCATTAGACCATCTTGTATGACTCAAGGCCTCTTTCACTATCTTGGGGTACAAAGATAAAGTCTACAGAAGCAACCAAAGATCTAGAAGTGGAAGACCAACGGTCATAGGAAACAAAAGTAGCAGTTGAATATGTGGATTTGCAAGTAAGTGTACCTTCACAAAGTGCAATAGAAAGGTCAATGTTTTCAGAAGGATCAAGCAAAAAAAGATTTGATGATGAAGAAACTGGTGCCGCACATTTATCACTGATGTCTCTTCTACTTGAGTAAACTTGAAGAATTGGTTGTTTTGCTAGCGTAGATGGAGCAGGTGTAAAGGCAAAATACTCTATTGGTGTTAATTAGTGTCATGACTGGAGTCTAGACCCCAGAAGAGACCGGCGTCGTTGACCTTTCTGAGGTCGCACACAAGCCTACTTATGTCATTCTTACTTCATCTAGGTTAATTTTAGCGGAAAATTTGAAACTTTTTGTTTCTTAACATACATACTAATCATTCTATTAAATTCAGAACTGTTCACCATCAACCATCTAACATTAAGATCATCAAATGAAAGAAATAGTTTAATATAGCATTAAATGTATACTTGCCAAAATGGCACAATATAATGTCTGAACAAAAATGGAAAGAAACACTAATGGAAATGCTCCAATAGCTATAGACAACATCTAAGCTAGATAATAACGGTAGACATCCTCGAATGCATGAGGGCCTACCAAGTCCGAATGAATGCTCCACGTCCGGATAGTTTCAGCGGCAACATGTAGCTCTAGCGTCCACCTGTGCCTACACCTAAAATTGTAGAGTTGTATAGGGTTAGTACACACTTGTACTAAGTATGGGTATATGCAAGCACACACCAAGGATATGCATGAGTAAGAATAGCTCTATCCTAACAACATGATTATGGAAAGTCAAGTCAGTGGACTTGCCAAATTGAGATTAGGAAAGTTGGTGAGCTTTCCTAATTTGGATTAAGAAAGCGAGAGAACTTTCCAAATTTGGATTAGGAAAGTCATGCCATGAGAGTAACATGTATCATCATACTTATCATATTGCACACAACACATAACATCTAGCACATAGCATATAACATATTGAATATAGCACCTACATTTTTCATATTATTCGTTCATATGCCATGAGACCTTGGAATCATGACATCAAGACTTCCCGAAAATGAGGGCTCAACATATGGGACCTTAACTAGGGAGCCTTTTTTAGCAAACACAGAGTCTGCTTCATTCATTCATAGGTACTTCATTTCATTTCATTCATAGGCTAGTGTAACACCAGTTATACCTAGGATGTAGTTTAAGACTTTCATCGGGTTCGCTGTACAATGATTTAGAATGACCTAGTATCATTACTTAAGTCTAGCTCACCTCTTGATTATCCTATCCTAACACCTTTGGTATCACTCATTTCATTATGTGCATCATTTGAGGCTGGCCTCATTCATTAATGGGAACTTTAAGTTTAACTGACATAGATCATGTGAGCATTATGAAATCCAGTGTCTCCCCCACACCGAAAAGAGGTGGAATCATCGGCCAAAGTGACCCAAAACATGCTAGCGTACATGGGAATTGAACCCTGCCAGATCCCTATATTGGCAGTATAGGTTCGAAGACTAGGAGATATAAGAACACCCATACCCGGCATGCTGGACAGTATCATCTCATGAGAGTTGCGTGAACCTCCGCCCTTCCCAAAAGAAGGCATCACCGCTCATAGCTAGTCTATCAATACTCAGTATAAAGTTCCATTACATTCAACTCATACGTTATGGAAGCTGGCTTCTAGTATGAGGACATCATAGCTCAATAGATGATTTCTCATCTCATCATTAGTATCAAGTTTGTTAATCTCAATACTTTCATTAGAGTGTTCATAGAGACTGGTCTCTTCATTAACTTTACACTCTCATAGTTGAGTACTTTTGGTAACATTTACTTAGGCTCATTTGAGATTGCTATCATCTTTTACATTAGCCTCATATCATGCTGTCACCACATTCATTAACATTAACACATTTTCTTTTCATAATTACTCACCCCATTTTACGTGAATGTTTATTTCATCATATGCCAATGCACTCGGCCATTTAGTGTGTTTCACACTCTTACTTAACCCTTCTAGGGTTTCATCATTTCATTATTCATTTCATCATTTCTTTGTTAATTTCATCATTTCATTGTTCATTTCATCATGTGCCAATGCACTTGGACATTTAGTGTGTTTTACACTCTTACTTAACCCTTCTAGGGTTACATCATTTCATTACATACATCTTAGATTCACTTATTTTTAAACGTATGCTAGACTTATAGGTCTATATATACAAGCCATGAGGCTTCATTCATCGTTCGTTTAAGTGATTCATATCTTCCTAAGATTATGTGGTACAAGACTTACGCATCTTTGTATGTATGCCAAGATCTCGATTTCGATCTAAGTAGGCAGCATTATTCTTGAATATTTAATTCACGTATGACTTATGTATCAATAGGGAATTTGGGCAAGGGCCCCCGGTTTCAAATCCCTTGGACAACACTTAACATTTTTCTTTTTATTTAATTCCAGTCCACATGACATTGGGACCCTAAATCGAGCCCCAACATCACCATTTCCTTTTTATTTCTATCCTTTGAAAATTCTCTTTCTTGGCCGAGGGGTCGTGGGTTCGAACCCCCACAACCCCTTTTATTTTATTTTTTTTAATTTTCATTGACTATCTCGAGTTGACCATTAGGTTATGGGATCAAAACCCCACATCCTCTCTTTATTTTTCTTTTAATTCGCCTCTACTGCCTAGAGGTCGTGGGTTCAATTCGTACGCCTCACATTTCTTTTATTTTTCATTTTCTCTTAACTCTGCTTTACTTCCTTTAGGTCGTGGGTTCAATTCCCACAGCTCACATTTCTTTCTTTTCATTTTCTCTTACTCTCCTCTACTGCCTTCAGGTCGTGGGTTCGATTCCCACGTCTCACATTTATTTTCTTTTCATTTTTCTTAAGTTCTGATTGAAAGGTTGTGGGTTCGAATCCCACTCCTCTTAATTCTTAATTTCATATATTAATTTCCAGCCAGGAGTACCCAAGTTCGAACCCCCCTCAACCCCATTTCTTTATTCACCTTTTTAGTGCTTTTCATGGGTGAGGTCGCGGGTTCGATTCCTGATGACCTCACCTAATTCATACTCATTTAGAATTCCAGATTTTTTCATCTATGTTTAGCCAAACTAACTTGTAATTTGCTGGAAATTCAGCTCACTTCCTTAAACATTTACACGTGAATTCATAGGGTAATTCGTAGATCATTTAATGTGTTCTTAGGTGCATTTTTCATGGATTCGTTTAGCCAATAGATTATCACTCAAATCAGCCACATTTCAACTCATATGAACATCACGAATTACATGATCATTTGTACATGAAATACAACCACAACATCACATTTTTAAAGCCTTAACCCGAGGCATATAGATACGGTTCACATTGCACATACACGTACACATAATTTCAGAAAAGCATCAACATAAGTCACATAATTACGAACATACATATAAACACATAATCATCACGAAAACACGTTTCATCCCATAGTTTTCTACCAGCACACATAACCAACCTATGATTCAATGGAAGCTAGTGACAGGGACATGCAACGGGGAACAACCCTAGTTTTTGGATTATATTCGTCTGAACCTTAGGGGGCTTGGGAAAGGGACCAAGAGAGAAGAGAACCCATACCTTTTTTACGTTAAACCCTCGACTTGCTTCCCAAAAACTTCACCCAAGATCATGTCCAAATTCCCTCAAAGTCAACACCAACTCGACGGGCAAACTTCTCTTTGCCTACGTGATTGATTTCGTTTGTTTTCTTATTTTTTCGTTGTGAGTTCTTCAAGTGTGAAGAAATTTGGTTACGTACTTTTTTTTGAAGTTATTTGGCAGAGAGAATCGTGAGTCAGAGTGATAGAGATGTGTGAGAGTGAGATGAGCGTGGGAGAGAAGAGTTTCCTTAGGATTAGGAGTCTAGTTTAGGACTTAGTCAATTAAGGTTTTTATTTAATTATTAAAAATCTTATTTCCTTTTAATTTAACTCAGCTAATAAATAATAAATATAAATTAATTACATTAATTTACCAACTTAAATTAAAAACAATTTAATTCATTCCTTCCACCTAGGTTCGAACCCGGGTGGAGCAAGACTTCACTTCAAGAGACAATTTTTGGCCCTCTCTCCCCAAAATGCCCCACCACCTTATTAATTAACTAATTAATTATATATTTAGGGTAATTACAATGCTACCCTTAGCCTGGAAAATTACCATTTTACCCCTAGACCCTCCAAACCTAAGATTTTCCCTTTTTAAGTCCGGTAAAGACTTCTTCAAGTAAATCTTCGTATTCGAGAGCCCTACATGGTTGGACGCAACCTTTTCTAGATCCAATAACTCCCCAAGTTGGCTTGGCTTGGCTGTATCAAGGGTTCAAAGGTCTGGTTCTATGCGCATCAATCAGTGTGAACCCAGTCTAATCGTAGGCATTGCATTCTAGACCATTAATCATTACATAGCATAATCATTTTTAGGGTTGTTACAATTAGGAAAACTGGGAGATGGAGAAACAGAATGGGTAACCTGATAGGCTAACCATTCATCTTCTTCCTTTGACTCGTACAAATGGGAGGTGCATATAAAAATAGTGTAGTCTATGATAATACCACATCATTTGATACCATATATCTTCCAAGTTCAGTAGAATAGCACCGATACCCCTTCTGAAGGCGAGAATTCCTGAAAAACACATTCAATGCCTTGAGATCTAAATTAGTGACAGATGGTCGAACATCTCGAACATAAAATGTGTTTCCAAATATCTTAGGTTCCACATGAAATAATGCCTTGTTTAGAAAAAGAACACTTTAAGGCATATCATCATCAAGCATAGCAGATGACATGCGATTAATAGGAAAAAAGTCATTGAGACTACATCGACCCAAAAATGATTAGGCACCTTCATTTGGAATAAGAGGGCCCGAGATGTTTCAAGTAAATGTATATTCTTCCTCTCAGCAACTCCATTTTTAGAGGGTTTATCAACACATGAAGACTGATGGAGAACACCGTGTTATCCATGTAGAACCAAAATAATTCTAACATGTATTCTCTTGCATTATCTCTCCTCAGAATACGCACAGAAGCATTGAATTGAGTCTTTATTTCAGCACAAAAGGCACGAAAGTGAGTAAACACTTCAGAGCGACTCTTCATAAAATAAATACAAGTCATTCGAGAGAAGTCATCCATAAAAGTGACAAAATACTTGTGCCCAGTTTTGAAGACGACGGGACATGGTCCCAAACAACAGAATGAACTAACTCGAATGCCGACTCAACTAACTTATTAACCCTTGAACAATTGAGTGACGATGATGTTTTGCAAACTGACATGAATCACATTTCAATGATGGAATATTCTATAATTGAGGGTAGAGCTTCTTCAATAGGGGTAGAGAAGGATGTCCCAATCGACAATGTGCTTCAACTAAAGACATGACACTAGATTAAGCAACTGAAAAGGAAACAAGACATGTTTGAATAGGAAACATGTCGTGGATCGATTAACCATGTTAATACACTTCCTTACTATTCATACTACCTTCAGTGCCAAGAGGTTGGCTCGTATACATATTCGGCAGGTAGTTCGTCTTCATGGCGTGCCTGTTTCTATCATTCCAGATCAGGGTTCACAGTTCACTCCCAACTTTTGGAGAACATTTTCAGGGGGCACTCATGTCCACCTTAGCACATCATTTCACCCACAGACTAATGGCCAGCCGGAGCGTACTATTCAGGTCGTGGAGGATATGTTGCAATCTTGTGATATAGAATTTGGAGGTCAGTGGGACCAGTTCCTTCCTTTGGTGGAGTTTCCATACAACAACAACAACTAGGCTAGTATTCAAATGGCCCTATTTGAGGCCTTATATGGTAGGTGTTGTCGCTCTCCACTCGGTTGGTTTGAGTCTACAGAGCCTATGCCGCATAGTACTAATTTTCTTCAGGAGGCCTTACATTAGATGAGGGTGATTCACGATTAGCTCAGGACGGCCCATAGTAGACATTAGAGTTACATGGATCAGAGGCGTCGGCAATTGAGGTTTGTAGTTGGTGCCTAAGTATTTCTCCGAGTATCGCCCATGAAAGGCGTGATGAGATTTCGGAGGCGGGGCAAAGTTAACCCCAGGTATATATTCTATTTTGAGATTTTAAAGGCAGTTAGCGTGGTTGCCTATGGGTTGATTCAATTGAGTTGGATGATCCTCTGACCTTTATAGAGAAGCAGTGCCATTCTAGCCACAAATGTCAAGCAGTTATGGTTGAGAGCCATTCTTGTTGTTAAGAACTATTTGGAGGTATCATCTAGTCGAGGAGGCTACCGGGGAGACTAAGCAGGAGATGTGGGAGCAGTTCCCCAACATTTTTGAGTCTTCAGGTACTTCTTGATTCATACTTTCGGGACGGAAGTCCTCTTTTTAGTAGTGAATGTTGTAATGACCATACATGTCATTTTTACCTTAATGCCTCTTTTTTTTCATTTATAATATTCGTAAAGCAATCCCAAGTCATTTATGAGACTAACAGTTCGGGGTCATTCGTTTGAATTTTATGTAACTTTTCGTGTTTTAGAGACCTTGAAGCTTAAAAAGTGATTTTAGTCAGTTTATTAGGAAAATGTCCTCATAATGGAATTCTAACATTTTCATCTGCTCCAAAATGGACAAATTAGGAGAGAGCCGTAGTTGACTTGAGTCCTGAGGCTTTCTGTGTCAATTTAAACAATTTTTAGCATTTTAACCTTGAAAACTGTCCAGTTGGCTTTGGTCAACATGCTTGAAAAACGTGCCCGAATGAAAATTTTTGATAGTGTGGTTATCTCCAGAATGTCGATTTTGGTCTAAAAAAACCTTTCATTCGACTCTCAAGGCCTCTTGGCTCATTCCTAGCCTTTCGGTGGTTTTTGGTTAAAAATAGCCTTTGGGTGTGGACCCATTTTTTGTTATGATGAACTTGTATGGAAATTTCAACCGTGCCATTGAGTTTGAAACGTCGCATTTTTTGGTGCAGCATAGTCTGTTTGCGCAAGGGATTCCAAAAGAATTCGGAGCACCCCATTGGAAACTTTAAAAAATAGGAAAAGTTGAAATCTGGTGCAGCCTTTTTAACGACTAGATTTTTGGGCTATTTACCGACTGGATTCGCCATTTTAAAGCTCAATTTCAGCTTTTAGACCTCATTTTAAAAATGTGATATCTTGAACTTTAGAGCTCTACACTGGGTGATTCAAGAAGTTAGGTTGTGAAATTTTTTGAGAAGAACGTGTTGATAAGCTCGAAAGCTGCTTTGGGACCTCGTTTGATATAAATTATTGCTTTCACCTTTTGTCATGACTACTTTGTGAACTCAACATGTGGAATATTTTGGTACTTGATTTCTTCCTCATTCTAAGTTTGAATTTGATTCCAATGGCTATTTTGAGTAAACATCCTATTTCTGGTAAATTACTAATTCATCCGCTGTCACATTTCTAGTTCTTGAGAAAATTTGGGTTTTGTTTGCATGTTGATATTGTGATATTTTCGAGCACCGAATTGTGTCACTCTTTGGGATGAGCTCGACGAAATGAATTTAACCTATTTTTGAGGTTGATTTTGGAATTCCCAGCGCAAGTCCATCTCCATTTCTTGCAAAAATTATGAGTTGGAGCGATCTGACCTAGAGACGGGGGTGAGCACACAATGTTTTGTACTATTTCAGTCTCCATCTGTATATGTAGCCTTGTCTTTTGCCTTTTGAGACAGTCTGATTTATGTGGTCCACTTTTGGAACCTGTACTCATTTTATTGGTAGCTCTCTACTAGTAACTTCCAGGTTTTGGGTGAGATTTTTACTTGTATATATGTTTCGGTTTGCTTTTGCCGGTTTATATTGTTATCTTAAATTTTGCCTACTCTTGTTTAGCTTCAACCCTCAGTTCTATTACTTGTTGTTCCGGGTTACAGGTTGGCTTACCTACTGGTGGGTTATAGTAGGTGCCATCATGACTCGAGAAATCAAGTCCTGATAGATGTGCAGTTAAAAACACATTTTATTACTTTTTCTCAAACGTTCCTGCACTCTTCTTGTTGATTTCTTTGTCATATCACAAATTTGTGGCAACTTTTTTGTAAAACGATCTCTTTTTATTAAAGAGAATTATGAAAAAGAAGCAAGATGATATATATGTATATTTGCCAATCCAGAATAATATTAATTAGTAAAAATATGTAAAGATATAATTATTTAATATTATTATTTTATTATTTTTGATAGACATAATAGTTACCAACTTCCTAAACCATTGTGTTGTTTTATTAAATACACAACTCCTCCATAAAAATGATAGATTTCTCAAATCTATTTTCGCCTCCCTCTCTCTCTCTACATATGTTATAAATGATGTTCAAAACCCTACATTGTTTGTAATGGCCGCCGATACGCTTTTTGATTCCGATCAAATATTTTCCAAGTTACCAGAAGACATCATCGAGAAAATACTGTCTTGTGTAACTCTGAAACAGCGACCAACAGTTTCTCTTGTTTCCAAAAAATGGTGGAAAATAATACAATCATTCGAAGACGATCTTAATTTAGTTTACAAATATTCTACAAAGATAGCCTGTGGATATTGCGGCTCCTCTCAATCAGACCGTCAAGAGTCCTGTTTATGCTCCGACACTGATCTCTACCATGTCGATCCATTTATTAAACTTGCTGCAGACAAGATCAATTTCAAAGAGCTTTATTTGTTCATACCACCTAATTTTAGGTATTGTGCGTCTCTCGGAATTTTAGATTCCAATTTTCTAACCGTTCTCCATATAAAAGGAAATTGCAACATGAATATTATTCGAAAATTTAATGTAATGCCTTCATTGAAAGAGTTGTATTTTCATTCTGTCTGCATTTTTTCGCACACCTTCTCCAATTTTATACCCAAGTGTCCTCTCCTTGTTCTGTTAACTTTGATAAATTGTGACAACCTTAATGAATTAGCAGTCCCCCATCTCAATTGTCTCGAAAAGCTTCATGTCAATACTCGCAAAAAAATTACAAAAATTGAAGTAAAAGCTCAAAATCTCCTCGAGTTTCACTTGTGTTCTCCTGCCGTTACCAAACTTGATTTGTCCGCTTCTACAACTACAACTCCTACATATAGATTCTGCAAAAGTTCCTGACTCATTTCCTTATGACATTTGCTCACCATTCCCATCTTTAAAATCCTTATGTCTTATATTATGTAGAGGATTGAAAAAAATCAAAATTGTGAGTCCTCTATTGGAGAATTTGACATTGAATAACATCATTGACTTGGAAGAAGCATTCATAGATACTCCTAATTTACAATTGTTTAACGTAATTTATAGCTTTAAGTTCAAAGCCCCATGTCCCATAGTGGGATCAAGGCAAATGAAAGTTGAGATGGGTGCTCGTGCAACCAATAACTTGCTTGAGTTGAGAACTTTTGCTGAAAATTTGGGTGAAAATACCACGTTGTCCTTGGAAACTTGCACAAGTGGAGCAAAGGTATGTACTTACATCTTTAGTATTTTTCAATTCGATTTCGTTTCATGTTTGACAAGTCATTTTGTGTTGAATGTTATTTTTCATTATCTTTGAAGGGTGTAACATTTCATCCAGGAAACCTTGAACCACTTCGTATCAATCGCATAACTTTGGTAATACAACCTTCATTAAAACCAAGATATGAATCTTTTCTTGCTGAATTATTTGGTTACTTCCATCCGCGGATCTTGGTAGTGAGAGTGAATCCAGATGCCCGAAAACATGACTTTATACAGGTATTCTGCAATATTATAATGACCTCATTTTTCACCTTAAGAATTTCCCATCTTCACTTATGTTATGAATTTGTAGGTCCTAATGAGTGATCTTAAAGGCTGGAAAAAAGACGGCACTAAACGTTACAAATGTAGTGAGTACATTTGGTACAGTGCATTGAAAAACTTTGCAGTCCTCGGATCAATTGCATTTGCAAGAAAAGAAAGGAAAGTCCGGTGTGATAAGTCCACGCTATGTGATGGGTCAGGGGAAGAGTCGAACCAGAAGGGGCTATCAGTAGACTTACCCAATATTTCTACAGTTATAGAACAAGAAAGAGAAGGCCGAAATGGTAAACGCCCGCTCTGTGCAGGATCTGAGAAAGGACGAGAACACAAGTGCATCTTAGCCTCACATAACCTTTAATAACAAGAGAAGGCACTCATCAAATAACCTTGGAGTTTGAGTGGTAATTATCACATGACAAAACATTTATTTAGTTATTTATATATAGTTGTAATTTTATTAATTCTTTGTAATTGTATGTTATAACCATAACAATAAATAAGGTTTTAAATTTAATGCAGGTATAATTGTATCAGAACTTCAGCTAAGCAAGAGTAGTTTTATGTTGGTGGAATGCAGTATTGGTGTGCAACTTACAAACGGAGTCAAATTTAGGATTTTTTTCTTTTTTTTTTAATAATGTGCTATCCCTTAGTATTACCGTAACCGTCTTTTTCGTATGTTCATGTTCCATGGCTTTTATTATCAGTTGTTCCAAAACCTTTTCAGATACTGAATGATCTATATAAATATCTCCAACAACATGTCATTCTTCCATTAATTTGTTTCTCTTCTCTGTCCCTTAACCAAATATATCATTGCAGGTAAGAACAAAAATCTCCTCTTTATTTATGAAGAGTTGCTCTATTTTTCTGTTTACTGTATTTTTCTTTATCTAGGTTAACTTGTTTCCTTCCCTTTATCACAAGTTTCTCTGTTCTTCATGTTGTTATTTGTTTTATCCCGCATAAAAAAAGTTTCTTTCTTTTTCAAGAGTATCTCTGTTTTAGAAGATAAATCGGATAAATTTCTGTTTTATTTATTTGCATCTGCCAGTAGCTGACTAATCACAGAATACACGAGATCCCTTTATAGAACTAAAATTATTGGTAGATTGGTTACATCTATATAATGTAAACGAATGCATGCCTGTAGATAGACACTAGAATTCTTCTTAATCATATATGCTACAAAAAAGTCCCCGCTTGTTTCCGCTACTATAAAATTGTTGCATCCAATTCATGGTGTCACAAGAACTTATCTCATTGATCAGCCAACAATCTGGTTATAAATAATATTTAAGAGGGGGGGGGGGGGGAATTAAAATTCTCTTTGTCAGCTGCCTGTAAAAGTCAGTCGACTATCCTGCAGATTAGTTAACAATATACGATAAGCGAATTTACAGTAAATAAAAGCACACAAAAAATTTATACTGGTCTGGATCACCAATGTGGTGCCTAGTCCAGTCCCCTTGGGTTTCAAGAGTTTCCTTCAGAACTCAATGAACTTGGGTTTCAGAACGAGTAGACTCTTGATCCTGTCTTATGTGCAAATAAGATGTTCTAAACTTGACACAACCTCTACTTTTATAACCTACTCTCAGTATCTTTCTTTCTCTTTTTCTTTTACAATTGTTCACTCATGTGTACAAAGCTTTATCAAATATGAAAGAGGATGACAAATAAGTTCAAGTGCAGTTGTGTACTTCACATCTAGGTCTTAGAATGATTTATATAGAATTTTGAGGATGATGCTCTGTTTCGGAAACTCAAGGGATTTATCAATCAAGGGTCGCTTGATTGATTCCTTGATTTTGGAATTTATTTGCTGAATCATGTCTATATTAGATATGTGCATGATTAAATCAATCCTTTTCTTAGTTAGCTTGCTGGGAATGCCTTCGTTGAATCTTCGCTTGATCTTTCAATTCTGGTTTGTAAGCCTATCTTCTTTCCTTTGTTGGATGATTTGCTGGAGATGCTTTCCTTGAAATTTTGCTTGATTTATCAGTGTTGATCTTTAGTCCATCCTAGATATTTAGGAATATCTCCTTTCCTTCTGTAACTCCTTTTTAGCAGAATTTGGGAAGGATAGCCAGTCTTTGTTATGTTATTTTCTGTAAGTTGTCATTAGACAAAACATAACAAGTTAACAATAAACAAAGCCAACTAGACATAGTTATTTCATGGACACATTACGGTTGAGTTAATTTTTTTTTGAGTTAATTTTTTTTTGGGGAGGGGG
>NC_028640.1:62179963-62181815 GCF_001406875.1 Solanum pennellii
CCCCCCCCTCCCAAAAAAAAATTAACTCATCGATGCTTCTTCAACTTTAGCGATCTGAAATAATTAGTATGCGTTTCTATTTAGTTTAACCTTAGTAACTTGCGTTTTGAATTAATTATTTTATGAGTAAGTCGATTATTTTATTTTTAGAGGCTTGTCAAATTAGAGCCATTACTTGGCATCTTTCAGTAGATCGCAATTAATTCCAACACTTCTATTCAGATCATTCTGGAGACCAAAGTAGCAGCCTAACATCCCATTTCAATTGGTATATTTTATTTCTATTCCTCTTTAGCCCCATCCAATTCGTTTGACCCAGCCCAATCAAGGTAAGAAAGCCTGTTAGCAGCTGCAGCTTCCCAATTCTACGAATTTCTTTCACAGCACTTTGACGGAAAATGAGAATACACGCGTTAATGTCACCACCTGATATCGTACGCGCACCATCTCCCTGACACACCTATTTCCAGCAAGCAACAACAAACGGAGCTGGACGGGAAGCAGCGTCGCTCGTCTTCATCCTCCTGTTGCATTCCAATACGATTTCGTACAAAGGACGAGATGAGGTGGCAAAATCCCAACGTCCCTCTCGTCCTAGAGTAGAAATCGAATGTCCCTCACAGAATACCCGTTGAAATTCGTACATTTTGGAGCTATTCCAGCTAATCCATTCTTATCTCCAGGGAGAATTTGAATTTTTGATTAAAAAAAATAGAGTATCCCTTTCTGCCCTTGACCTACGAAAAAAAAACTCAGCCTAAAACCTCTCTATATAAAACTCTCTTTCGATTCGTTCCTGGGGGGTAACGAGGAGAAGAAAAGAAAAAGGGAGGAAAGTTTCAGAAAAAAAGGGGGCGAGGATTTCTTTAGTAAGAAGATTGTTAGAACTTGTTTTTTAGGAACGAAAGGATTTTTGTTCAAAGATTCCTAGCCGTATTTTAGAGCAAAGGATATTTAGAATAGACTCAGAGTAGATCATAAAGAAAGCATTCCGTCAAGTCTTTTCGAAACTCAGGTTTTTACTGGAGTTTTCTTCATCGCTGCCTACGTCCCTGTGGAGTAGCAAAGTTGTCGCTTCCAGCTCGCTCTGCTCTCGGTATCGCTCCCCAAAAAGAAGTAAGTTTTCCTGTCTCCCCTTCTATTTCGAAATGACTTTAAATGTATGGAAGAGAGTCGTTTATATGTGGTTAGCTGTTAATCACTGTTGGGGTTCCCTGGTGTTTGATAAAAGATGTGCATGTTTTGCTTATTTCGTCAAATTTAGTCGTGTTATCGAGTGTAAATTTGCTGCTACCTCTTTATTTGTTTTCCTCTTAATATTATTTACTTATTTTAATATCCTCCTTCGTGTGTGAGTGTAAGTCGAATTCGAGAATTAGATAGCGTTCTTCTTTCGTCTTGCCATGTTTTTTTTATTCTGTCGAGTTTCCAGTTTATTAATGCCTTTCTCGTTTCAGACTACATTCTTGTAAAATGCCTAACAAATTATTCCTTTGCTCTTTTAGAATAGTTGTGAGTAACTGAAATTTTTGTTCCTATTGGTACGGCTAGTGGATTTGTTTTCTTATGAATGAGCAGAAAATTCCTTGTTAGAATAGTGCAACTTTAATGCTGAGTTTGATCGTGTTATCTTCAGAGAGAATTTATTTAGTACGACTTATCTTTACAAATAGTGGTTTGTCCATTTGTCATGCATCCACAGCTTTGCATTCATTCATAGGAAGTAGTTTGGAACCGCGACTTATCTCCACCTTGTTCTCCTAGTGTGGTAGAAGCTACCTTCCCCTTCTTTCTCTCTCTCTCTCTCTCTCTCTCTCTCTATATATATATATATATATATATATATATAAAT
>NC_028640.1:62184492-62185501 GCF_001406875.1 Solanum pennellii
AACAACCGGCTGATATTCTCACCAAGCCTCTCCCGAGCCGACATCACGATTACCTCAGTTCCAAGCTTCCGTTCGCTTCCGCTCAGCTCAGCTTGAGGGGGGATAATAACAGATAGTATTAAATAAATAGTATAAAATAATATTAGTATTTACTGTGTACTAATCCTAGTCCTATTAGGATTAGTACTCCTTAATCCTAGTCCTATTAGGATTAGTACTCCTTCCTATATCTCCTATATATATCTCCCATGTATTTCCTTAACACTTCAATACAATCAATATTCATTCAGTATTAAATTTTTATCTACAAACACTAAACTAATTAGTTAACTTTAAGTATTGAAAACTATGATGTAAAAAGTCTTATTATTTATTTTTTGAAAATCAGAATATTTATGAATAACTACTATTTTTATATAAAATTTAATTTTCTCTTCATACATAACTTATCCACCATTAATCTAATTTTATATGTTTCACCTTTTTTTTTTCATAAAAAGAAAAGAGTAAACATCCTATTTTATCACATTCATTCTTAAAGATGAAAATTAATGTATATGTAAAATTATAAGTACGAAGCAAAAAAAAAAAAGGTACAGATGAGCAAGATAATTAGGTATTTCATTTTATTTTTGTCTCTATAGTGAAACTGAACATTTGAGCATACAAAATACAAATATGAATTTAAGAATTCAACTATATGAAGAGAGACAAAAAAATCTTATTATAATTCTTACTACAAATAAGTATAGAACTAACACATCAAGCTCCGATGCTTCAGTAATTGAATTCTTATCTATTTTCGTGACTGCAAAAGGGAATCTCACAACTTGCACCTCAAATTGTGACATTATTTCACATGTTTAGAGTTCCTACACACAAGAATTGTAGGAGTGGTAAATAAAAGTTTTTCTTGAAAAAGTTAAATTTATAGAACAAAATTATGGAAACATGAAAAGTCACATGAATTATTGTTAAAATAAATATAAAAAAGATAGAGATGAAATTT
>NC_028640.1:62186111-62210477 GCF_001406875.1 Solanum pennellii
TATATATATATATATATATATATATATATATATATATATCCATTCTCAGGAGCATTTGTTACCTTCTTGTTTATTTTCAACCACTTTGTTGGATGAACCCGTATCTGCTACTGGTTGTTTTCCTTTATTTGATTTGATCATCCGTTAAGTTATCTGAATGTTTTTCCTCTATTATTAGCTCTTTCTTCAAAGTTTGACTAAAGCTAGTTGACAATACTGTATATTTTAGGAAAAGAAATTAATTTGGTGAAGTTGAAGTATTATGGCCTAAGTTCTTTTATTTTTCTTTTTTTTAAAAGGGATCTGCTTGTGGATATTTAATTGATACAATACCCATCGGGAACTGATATGTGTATTAGCATGCCATCATTTATCATATGCTTAATTACCCTTCTGTAAAGAGTATGCATGTGGGGCTAAGCAGTCAACAATTCTTTTATCTTATCGGTCTTTATTTAGTATAGTTATCTTTCGCGCAGGTTTGTATCGATTATTTATGTTTAGCGAATAGGGTATGTTTCAAGCATACTTTGTTCTTTAAATTTAGTATTAAATGTTGGTTGGCAGTAGCTTGGTTTAATGATTTTGTTTATCTCAATTTTACTTGTCGTAATGAATCCACCATTTAGGCGTAATCGTAGTGAATCCTTCTTATCCTTGGGTGATGTCCCTCTGTCTCGAATTTTTACATTTCCTCTTGGTTATTGTTACTGATTAAAGCTTAGGAGTATCATTAGAGTGTCTTATATTGCAATTTATTTCAAGTGTTACTTATGTTTCCTTTTCTCTTCATTTCGCATGTAAAACCGAGCCGAGTTCGCTGAGAACTCATCCTTTTCCTTTGCATCTCGAAGAGAGACATAGAGGCTCAAAATTCCTCTTTTCAAGTCAACCCACAGCCGACGGACGGCTCCTGATATTTACAGGATCGAAGAAGTCGGATTGGAAGATCCAATTTTAATTTATTATGTTGTATTTATTTTGGGCATAAGCCTTGTCGCCCTTTGTATATTATTTTGTATTTATTATTTGTTTTGACTAGGACAGGTGCGAAAGAAAATGGGTCAAAACCCAAAAACAGGTGTGTCCAAAATTTTGGTCAAGGCGAACTGAACCCGGATTTGGACCCAATATCTCTCTCCTATCTCTTTATATGCTTTAAATTATCTGCCTTATTTATTCATCTTTAGTTTTTAAAGTTAGGAAAACTCGAATCCCCGTGGAACACCTTAAACGTTTTGTCAAGTCGAAATCACTAATTTTTGCGAAAAGCTCATTTAGACAATAAGCTAATATTTAAAAACCTTCGACTTTTAACCTTTCTTCTTATAAATTAAGTTACAAACAGTTTTTTTAGCCAAATAGTTAGTTGTCGGATAATCGTATTAAGCGAAATGTTTTAGGTGCCTAACACCTTCCTAAAACATTAATTTGAATCCTCGAACCCTTTTGATTGTTTTCAAACGATTTTTCTCTGTTAAGTCTTTTGAAAACCTTAGTTTTTCTTGATTTTCTTAAAAATTAAGTGGCGACTCTAAAAAGTCGAAAATTTCTTAAAACAAATATTTTTCCCGATTTCGGATAAAACACACACACACACACATATATATATATAGAGAGAGAGAGAAAGAGATAGATAGTTGGCTGAATGAATTCCCTGTATGTGCTAAGCATTTAGTGAAATCTAATAATTTTTTTGGACATTAATCTATTCATTGCTTTGTGCATGCTTCCATCTTACAACTGAAATTAGCTGAGAATTTGTATACTTGAGTAACGAAGAGTTGTAACATAGGTGAAGGGTAATGAAGAGTTAAATAGTATGTTAAATAGCCAGTTAATTCCATAGATGTATCTCTTTATTTTACCCAAATTTTACAATGCTCTGGTTTCTTGCAAGCGTAAATCTATTTCATATTCTCAAATCTGGTAGTTTTATCATCAAGAAGCCCGAGCAGTTTATTTGAGATTATAGATATAAGGAGATGGAGCTGGACCTTGTCCAAATGAAACAAAGGTGAAAAAGAAAAATCAAGAGAGAACTGATTACGCCAGATTCCTACTTGTTTTTGTAATACGAATTGGAGGGAACAGTGATATGCATATATATATATCCTAGAACAAGCAAGGGTTTATACTCTTTGCGGTTGCAAAAGTTCTTCAGTGGTGTCTTTATAAAGAAAAAAAATAAAGAACAGTTGAGATTCTACAAAAGGTGAACCCTTATGTCACATATGGCTACCCAGATCTAAAGAGCTTCAAGTATCTGATTTACAAGAAAGGTTACTAGCAATGACATTGTTGAATCCAATACTGCATTATATGCTTAGAGGATGTTCCTAGAGAGATTGATAGTGTTGGTCCACATTTCAAGGAGGTCACTAGCTTCCTTTGCTAACACCAATCCAGAGAAAGCTTTGAAGGTTAAGAAGAGACTATACAATGATGGTCGCAATTCTGGAATCGTGAGGATCACATCAATGAGTTGATCTCTGAGATGAATTAGCATAGACACCCAGGTTACCTGATCAAATTTTTCTTGTGTTATCAGTTTTGACATGAATTATTGTAAGTCGGAACACTTTAAAATTCTAGGTGTTATTCCTTTTGATTCAACCATTCATGTATCTCATAAGTTTACTTATTAATTGTTGTTTATTTCTACTTGAAAAAAATTATTGTGATTTGTAATACATTTTTATTGATCTATTTTTATTATGTAACTGATTACTTATCCCTTTTTTCCTATGAACTTATGGAGGAAAAAATGTTCTCTTCTTTTGCAGTTTATTTTTCTTGACATTTTCCTTTTTATACATTTGAGGATGACAACATCAGATTAATGCTTCAAATTTTATTTTTTTTTACATATCTAAGCTATCTTTTCTTTATTTTTTTTCTCTATAATTTCGTGCAACTCATGGCACACACATTCTAATTTTATGCATTTCATTTTGAATTGTGTGTCAATTAATATGAGATACACGTACAATGCACACACACGGTAAATTACTCGTGCTTCGCACGAGATTGAACTATTTTATTAAGTTTACATATGATCATTCGATAATATTCGTATTTTCGATGCATACACTATATTTCCAAAATTATTTTATCCTAAGGCAAAACGCTCCTTTGAATCTCAAAATGCTATATTTGTTTAATTGTTATTTTTGTTTTACAAAATTATGAGTCATAGAGAGATTTTAAGCGATGCAGGGTCGTTTGTCTGCTTGGCTAGTCAAGCATGGGCTAATTCATAGATCTTTGGGCTTTGATTACCAAGGAATAGAGACTTTACAAATAAAGCCCGAGGATTGGCAAATGGCATGATTCAACAACTGATGAATTGTTTGTTGAATCATCTAATTCGCGCTCGCTCTAAAAAATAGACTATCCACAGTATAACATAACAAAGAAGTCTAAGAAAATCTCAATCGAAATAGTTGGTCAGAAGTAATGAAATTTTCTAAATTCCAAGAAGTTAGAAAGTACAACATCAAACATTAAAGAAGACACCTTGAACAACAAAACTCTAAAGTAAAGTGGAACGTCATATCCAAACGAACATATTTAACTAAATGCAAATGGAGGACCTTCGGCTCCTTTCTTATAAATCTCCATCAATCTCTTATTTATTATAGTTTGTTGTATCATATATATGTTAAAAATGACCTTGAAATTGTTAGTATAATAAATATTTTTCCTCATTATCTCAGAATAGTTATTACGATTTCTTATGTTTCATATCACCGGCCTAAACTTATTTGAAATTTAACCATAGTTATTGTTGTGGTTATAATATACAATTACAAAAATTTAATGCAATTATCAACCAAGCAGTAGGTTACATCTAAATGAAACTGTTAACAATTGGATATTCTTAAACAAAATTTTGACACATAACATATTAAAATCTTAAAAGCATAGTTTTTTGAGCACTTGAACTCACAAGCATTCACAAATAATAATAAAGACAACCTTACTTTCCTAAGAATCAAGAAAGAATAGGCATTTTTCTTAACATATTTTTCAAAAAGATAGTGCCCAGGCTGTATCCAAATTTACAGTTGACAAATTAAACATAAAGAAGCCAAAAGAAACAATTATTACTTCTTTATAAAAAATAATAAAAAACTTTATGAAAAGAAAGAGTTATCACTACAACAAAGATGATCTTCAACGAAAATTAATTGCTTAATTGTCGCTAAAGATATATTTGGTACTGTATAAATGTCCCTAAAGTCTATAGAAACATTGTATGTAATGAAAATTAACTAATGACGATAAATGCTCTAGCACTCTTCGTTAATGTGCATATTTATTGTCGATAAAAAATATATTTGTTATAGTGTATTTTGGACATTTGTTAGTTTCACGAAAATTTGATTTCTTATTATGCCCAAAAGAAGAGCTGGAGAATTGTCTCTATACTAATATTCCAGGAAGAGTGCAATGACATAAAAAAAATGCTTGTACCTAAGAAAAGCAATCAAAATTATATACTAACGGTGGCAAACAAAAAAGCAATTTGTTTGGTTCTTTTAACAAACTTCATTGATTCTGTATTAATTATCACATATTTATTGTTATGTTGTGTCAAATATAGAACAACCCACAAGAAATTTTCTCAAAAATTATATGAAGAAACCTATATAAAAGGAAAACAAAGAAGATATATTTCAATCATCCTCGTTGATTTTTCTAACAATTTTTTTTAAAAAAAAAGTCACCAAAATAGCAATTTTTTTTGCAATAGATACATGAATATAACTTAAAGAAAATATTAAGCTTCATGAAATAGTAGGGAGAAAAGTTTGAGTAATGAAACTGTGATGACCTAAGCCTACATCCTGGACGTGGCCGACACTCGACAACCATTGGTGGTCTCCAAGAAGATCCTCATCCTGGTTGAGTACAAGAGGAAGTCTAACTTAAGCATACAAAGCTTATAACAAAATAAAATTCATGAAAAACTTAAATACAAGCTTTAACTCAAAGGAAAGCACTAAATAATATTATGTATTCAACTCCCCCCAAAATGGGTAACTTAAGTCATTAAAAAGTTTAACAAAATAATGAAGACTTCCGAAACTCTAGTATCAATCTATGAGCCTCTAAATGACAAATATGGAAGTTGGGACAAGACCCACGACTTCCTAACAACTGATATAACTGAAAGCTAAATGAAATCCTCTTGAAACAAGGAGACTCAACAAAACTAACTTGAACTGCATGTGGTATCAACAGAACTCCTGTTGATGACCCTGAATATATGTATCTGCATATGAAAGGATGCATGCCAAATGATTTATTACTGGAATGTAAGGCGCATTCTAAAACATAAACATAAGCTTGAACTTTATAAATAGGAAACATACTTACCTCTTTTCAAACTCACTCAACTCAAGGAATACTGAAGGATACTCAAAACCACTCAAACATACTCAACTCAGAAGTGCTCAAGGATAAGATACTCAACTCAGATATTAAATACTCAACTCAAATATATGATACTTTACTCTTGGTACTCAACTCAATATAAAGAAACAATACACATGAAATATATGGAAATCCTTAAAAACAGTTGAAATTAACTCAGTGTATTGAAGTTATGAGCATGAACGACTTGACTCGAGGGTCTACATAACTACATGGAACTCATGTAAATGAATCTTCTTATTCTCTTACTAACTTCCTCATAACTTAGTTCAAATCATAATGATCTCAAAGACTTCCTTGAACTCTACTCTTAGCTATTTCTTGAATGTGAATTATGAATTCAAGAGTTATGGTTCATGATATGAAAGATCTCATGATGACAAAGTGGACTCATGAATACATTCTCCTTATGACCATACTCACTTGATCGAGTCTTAAAACAAGTTACTATAGGTTGTAGAAGACTCCTCAAAAGTACTCAAAGGGACTTTCTCAAAATGTTCGAAACAACTTTGAAGACTTGACTCTCAACTCTACCTTGAATTTGATTTATGAATTCAAGGTTGTGATTTTTAATAGGTAAGATCTCGTGATGTTTAGAAGTGTTTTTAAATATTTAAAGATGAGAAACAATCAAGAAATCACTATTTGGAAGCAAGTCCGTGACGCGAAGAAGCTGTAACGACCCTCTAATGAACTAGGTTGAACTAGAGATACACTTGTGTTTTAAGGACTCTAACTATCTAATTTAATGTATAAATAAGTTTTAAATTCAGTTCGGTTGAGTTTGAAGTCAAACGTCAAGGGACGACCACGATGTTCGGAGACTAGCCTTATGAGTTTATGTGTCTATGTGGTGTATTGTGGTTTTATGCCTTGTTTGAATGAGTTTTGTGAGTTAACGTCGAGGCGCATGTTAGAATCGAGGCTAAAAGAACCTAGCTGATGTTGGTTTAAGGTGCTTGACAAGGAGCCAAGCCAAAAGGGACAAGCCTTAGCCAAAGAGCCAAGGCTGTCCCAAGTTGGCAGCTCACTGCCTCAAAGTTCACGGACCACTTCTCGTCCAGCGGACTTGACCATGGTTCGTGAAGGAGGTCGTGGACATGCCTTGTCCTCCTGGGGCTTGGCAAGTCAAACTTCTCCACTACCCCAAGGACCACGGGCCGTCAACTTGGCCTTAAAACATCTTCATGGACCGTAAAGGTTGATGTGGTCCCTGGGTGGGCTGCCTTAGTTTGGGGCATTTGAGTAATTTAGTTTTAATTTTTTATTAAGTGGGGTTGATTTTAATAGGTCTATATCATTAATATAGATAGTTTTATGTCCTAAAACTAGTATTAAACTCATGATTTTCAAATACCCAAATCAAAAACCATCCTTTCCCAAAAACTCTCTCAAAACTCAAGGAAGAAGATGAAGATGGAGATGGGGGCTAGGGTTTCGTTTCAAGAGCATTATTCTTCAATTCTCATGGATTTTATTCTAATAAGGCATAGGAGTTATTTATGTAAGGATTTCTATCATCTTAGAGCCAATCTCAAAGTGATTTTCAATTATTTCTAATTTTATGAAAAAGTCCAATTTTCACTCTAAGTCATGGGTCATTTTTAAATGATTAGATATGATATTTTTTTTATGTATAATTGATGTTTCCAATGAGAATCACTATGAACCCTTGATCTTCCCAAATCTCTATTTTGCTTATGAATGGGTTAATTGATTATGATCTAATGATGATAGAATTGAGTTTAGATTATGTTGTAATGTTGATTCTATGGATAATTATGCTATTATTTGTGAATTGTTGGAGATGTTAAGGAATGGTATCTTGGCTATTGTAATAAGATAAGTTCACTGCCCTTAGTTAATGTAGAATTGATATAGAATTGTTATTGATTGGTATGGTCCACTTATGGTGGTGGTGCTTATGTGTTGTATATGTTGATGATCGTGACCTTGTGGGTATTATTATGTGAATTATAGTTGTATCATGTTAGGGTTTATGTGAAGGTACAATGTGAAATTGTTTATATGAAGTAATGTGCCTATATGTAGGGTGTTATGGCTTTGGTGAATGTATAAAGTGAAGGATGATGTGATATATGTGTGATCTTGTATAATGTGAATGTATAGAGTGAAGGTGCTCATGTTATGTCTATATGATCTTGAATGAGTGCAAAAATGTTATGATTCTTCCCTAATTGATGTTATATGACAGTGAAGGACTAAGAAGTTTCCTTATAGATAATGTTGTATCTTATGTTGGTAGACTTACTTGTCCCTAATTGGTACTTGAATGATATTGGATAAATGATATGATGAATGTTGTGTCTTGATTGGTATACTTAGGTCCCTCTTTTTCATACATGAAAGTTTTGTGAATATGTGATCTATTGACTTGGTAGGCTCAGGCACCCTTGTCATGTACGTGTATGAATGAATAAAAGAATGAAGTCTAGGATCCGTAGACCTAAAGTAGGTGCCCTTCTATGAAAGACATATATGTAACCTTGAATAATTAAAACAAGGTTAATAAGAAGCCTTGAAGGAATAGACCTATATGACACCTCCATCATGAGCGGAATGATGGACTTAGAGATAAGTTGGCCGGAACGACATGAAACCATCTCTAAGAAAATCATAAGAGCTATCTTATTAGACCTTGAAGGGCAGCCTTAGTGGACCCACTCTTGGTGGTGGTATTGTGAGTTGGTAGAACCAAGAAATGGTACCTTCTCAAATATCTTTAAGTGAATGATTTACTCTATGAGAACAAAGGCAAAGCACCGAGTGTATATGTTTGTGGTAGTAACTCTACTTGAGATGAGACTAGAGTACAAAGAAGCCTTTGATATCCCTTAAACATGTGCCAACATGGGATGTTTCCTATTTCTACCCTTGGCAAGTAGAACACCCTCCACGGAGTAGGGTAGACTCTGGATTCCGTACCTAGCTAGTATGATCTATGTCGGTTAATGCCTATTCTCATCATGTGGGATGTATACTTTAGTATTTTATAGGTTCTACACGTGTATCTAGTGGAATGGGACACTACATGACACGAGTAGGACTTGAAGGTGCTAGGATGAGTTCCTTAGGTCTTCCAAGACCATTATGTGAAGTCCTCTAATTGATTACTTGTCTCTCAAATGACTTTAATGAATAATGTCGAGTTAGTAAAAACATGTTGAATAGAGAGGTTTCTTATCTAGGGTAGCTTTGAGGATTGCTTAGGTGTGCTTGAAGATGGTGTATGTGCGGTCTCTTCATGCCTTACCTAGGTGAGTCTTAGAGTAACTTTAGGTAGAGGGTCTAAATGATGTAAATGATTACATGATGAGTATGTATTTTAAGTGATTATAGGCATATCTTGTGGATTATATGAGTATCGTTTTATATGTTATTGTTGATTTGTATTATGTCTCTTAAACTCTCATAATGAAGGTTTTTATCAAAATGTCATGAAAGCATGTTTCTACACTAAATGTCCCTTCTTCATGGTTTTTGCATTGCTTCCATACTTAGTGCATTCAATGTGCTAACCCCTTCTTTTCCCTTTTTGACTAAAGTATAGGAATTGGAAGTCTTGATATGCCACAGATAATGGATAAGTTTTCGTGAGTCCTCATAGATTCGAGGACAAGACCCACATGTTCCTTTATGTCTTTAGTTTTTATTTAAGTTTTGTTTGGGCTTTGTCCCTATGATGTACTCCAATGTATTAGATGGTTTATGAGACAAAAGTATTTTTTTTAAAAGTCTTCCGCTTGCTAATTAATGAAAGTATTCTTCGTTTGAAAAGAGATTTTTTAAATTCTTACTTATTTTTGAGTATTTATGCAATATTTGATACGAGAGGCTAGTATGAGACTTCTCGGAGTCTTGTACGTCGGTAACTTCTAGGGGGTGCTCCCAGGTCGTTACAGATGCATTTTAACATTTGGTTGCGGAATAACTTTTGAGGCAGAGAGGTTCGTGAGCTCTCCGCCACGTGGAGAAAATTTATGTGAAAGGGGAAGGTAGGTCCGCAACGCGGGGCAAGGTTCCAGATTCGCCCAACTTTTTCCTTCTTTGTCTTTCTAACCCTTATTAGCCTAAATTGGATTCTTTTTCTCAATTTCTCCTTAGATTTAGATATCCAATATATGTACAGAAGAACCTACTCATATACACCTCTAAAATCGACATGATTTCATCAAGAACTCAACAATCTCAACTAAACTCAAGAACCAAAGCCTATTTCAAGAATATAATTCAAGAACATCATACTTTCAAGTTTCAGTAAAATACAAATTTAAAGTTGAAATTAACATGATCGGTGTGTGGGTGAATATATCCAACACTATGGAAGCTTGCATACCTCTTAGGGATCAAACAAATGGTGAAAATCCACAACAATTCTCAAGAATCTTGATGAACACCTTTATCCTTTCCTCTTTTCTCCTCTTTCTCTTGTGTTCTCTTCTTGAACTCTCTACTAAAACCCTAGGCATATATAGGATTATAAAAATGAACCTAATCAGATTAGGTTCCAAAAATATTACCAAAAATAATTAAATCTGATTGGGTTTCGAAAAGATCGACATACCCTTACTATTTTCAGCTAACTTTCCTTAATTGGACAACCTGACTTCAAAAGGGCTCACTCATTCGAAGTCAAAACTTAAAAAACTCGGCGTCGTTAGAAAAAGGAATCAAAGAGATCTAATTTTCCATCTTTTAGCTCACCTAAATCATCTTATAATAGGAGTTATGGTCGTTTGAAATTGACCAAAACTTAGAAGAACTATGAATGACTTGAATGTTTGTCTGTTTGGTTCTTCTTGGAACTTAAGGTGCTACATCTAGTGACTTTAACACTGAAGAAATTTTAAATTTCTTGCAAAAAAACTCACTCACTTCGAAGAACGATTTGAGTCTTAGTTCAAAAATCTTATGGGGTGTTACATAAACACACTTCATAAGAAGTTTAATTAATGTATTTGAATTCGATTCTCCTATTAACAAAAAAAAACCTACAAATAATAGTGTCTGACATAAAAGTTTTGTTTACTAAAGAACTAAATGTAATGAATTCAACAATTTCAGCAGCGTTATGAGTTGTGGACTGAGAGGTGCAAGAGTAACAATGTGACATTGCAATGGAAGACAATTTTCTTTGTTTATATGAAGAAAACTGAAGAAATGGACAACAAAGAAGATTCATTTTCAATCATCCTTACTGAAAAATTTTAGCACAAATTAAAAACAGTCAACAAAATAGCAAAAAAAAATTGTCATAGTTACATGAATCACTATGACTTATAGTAAAGATTGAACTCCATTAAATAGGAGGAAGAACACTTTGAGGAATGAAACAAACTTCATAAGAAACTTAATTATGTATTTAAATTCGACTACCCTATAGCTGAAAACCCTTACAAATAGTAGTGCCAGAAAATCGATATATTTATAGACAACAAAGGGCAGTGTGAATGATGTGAGACCAAACATATATATTTTAATCATTATTTTCCTCATATTTATTATTTATATTCTTCCCTTTTTAGCATAAATTTTATGGATTGTGCTAAATATTATATTTTATTTGTAGAAATAAATTGTGATAAAGTTGAAGAAGTTTGAAGTTAAAACGAATTGAATACGAAAAATGGAAGAAGGAAATCAAACATGCAGCTTAATGGATTAAATTTTATAAAATAATATATATGATGGTTGAAGTAGAATTGGATTTGAAATTGGAAGGTTGTCACGTGACAGCCAATAACGGCGGCAGAAACCAACAATGTTTCACGCGTGAGAAATTCTTGTTCTGTTTGGTTTTGGTTTCTCAATTAGTTATGGACTCAATTATTTTATTTAAGGTTTATTATATCTATAAATAGTCCTTAGAAATAATTATTGGAGGCAACCAATTAGAGGGGGAATCTGGAAGTGAAGATCAAAGTATAAAGTAGTCAATACTTTTTAGCGTTTGTTTCTTCTTCTTGATTTCTTAGAGATTAGTGGCTAAAATCCTTGTTTTGGGGCAGTAGCTACGGATTCAATGTTGATTATTAATGGTGTTTGAATTAATTTTTTATTGTCAATTCAAATTACTTCTTGTTTTGCTATTTCTTTACTAGCTATCTAGAGATAAAAATAATGTCTATCTTGAATTGATCATAGGAGATGTTAGATAGACCAGAGAATATAGAGAGCTCGATCCGCCCATTAAATTGAGGAGATTAGTGTTCAGGAGTGACGCTCGGAAGACGAACACCTTGCTTGGTTACTATATAAGATGAAATATAAATGGTCATCAGTTAGTCTATTTATCCCTGCTCAATGATGTAGTTAGATAGCTAACTGGGGTAGGCGACGAGAGGTGGATAACCCGGATCATACTATCAACCCTATAAACCAGTAATTTGACAACTGAAGTTAATTCTAAGCCAATAATATGATACATGAAATCCAATATATGTTGCAGCCTTGGAATTTTCCAATTATTATAAATAATTTTATTATTACATTCCTTCATTCCTTTCTTTCTTTTGGTATTCTTAAATAAATAATTAGACTAGTATAATTTGGTAAAAATAGTTAATTGATAGGTCCTTTGGGATCTATAATCTAGTTCTTTTAATAGCCACTATATTACTTGCACGACTACGTACACTTGTACGTGCAATTGGGAGCAACAAATTTTTGGCGCCGCCACAAGGGACTTAGAAATTAATTATTTTTCTAGGTTATGCTTTTTCTTTTTATTTATTTATGTTTTAATATAAAAAATTAAAAAATAATTCCTTATTTTATTTTATTAGTGTTACTTCCCCACCCTTATGTTGGTTTTTGCAGTTTTAGAGAATTCTGATTATCCAAAATTTGAAGCTAAGGAGCACATTGGAGCTTAAGTGGGGTGCGTACGACCCTTGATGAAAATTGAGAGAACATGCTACTAGCTAGGCCTAAAGGCCTCAGGAATTTTTCTTAACCCTTGTTTTAAATTTTATTTGATGCTTTGGGGACATAACATCTTTTTAAGTGTGGGGTGGAGGAATGAGTTCCTAATTTTTACAGTTTTATTGAGTTTTTCTTTTTTAGGGTGAGTTCCTCGCATTTTGTTTTCGGTTTTTTTCCAAGGATAGTCCCTTTGAACCGAGTGTCTTTTATTTTTTAGGAATAAGTTTATTATTATTATTTTTTGAGAGAAGAAAAGACCTTTTTGATTGGTGTAATGCTTGCTATTAGGTCTAATTTTTGAGTAGCACTTTCTTGTGAATGCTTGAATTTTTTTTATACTCTTTGACACCTAAGCTCATGGTGTGACTTTGTATATAACTTATTTTATTTTGTAGTTTGTTATGATCTCGACTCTCTTAGAAGTGGAATTGATCCGTCTTGATTGATACTTGTGCAATGTGTGGTGAGATTTTATTTATTTCATATTTTGCATCTTAGTCTAGAACTTACCCTGCATGTTATTGAAATGAAATAAAAAGCAATGTGTTGCTTAAGAGATGATAATAGGCTTTCTTTGAGTTGTATGGTAATTTTAGATTTTTTAGATATTCTATCACTAGTTGGCCTTTTTGAGCCTATAACCTTTTGTTGGTAGCCATATTTTTCCCTTGACTATTTTGTTGAATCCCTAGTTTTTGCACCTTTCTTCCTTGAGCATAATAGCATTGACTTAGTATAACTGCTAATTTTGAAGAAAAAGAGATGGTTGAGTGAAAAAGTAATCAATGGTAGCTACAAAGTGCTTAAAAGCCCTCTCTGAAAGAATGTGATGTGAAAAAAAAGGTTACCTTGATGATGACCCTGGTCGTTCGACGTCGTGCACCTTAACACATGTAAAATACGTAAGTTGGGGTGACTATTATGAAAAAAAACTTCTAAAAAATAGTTGAAACATTCTTGAGATGATGAGAATTGCTTGTGAAATAATTGTTGAAGAAAGGGCTGAAAATAAAGAGAAGAAAATAATGGGTGATGAAGTCTAAAAGTGCAAAGTGCTTAAGGAAGTATAAGTCACTATTATATAGTTTTACTACATGTCCCCTAGCCTACATTATAACCCTTAAAGTCATATTTGATTCTATTCAAGCATGCTTAACTAGTGGAGATGACACAATGAGCATGTCTATGGTTCTTTGTGCATACATGTGAATTTTCTTTGTGAGTGTGAGAGTTGTTTTTGATGCTAAGTCCTTAATTTATATTCAATCTTTTAAATTGAGTGTGTGGACTTTTTCTTTTTGTGAGGGCACTTGTTTCATGATGGATATGTGATGTTATTAACTTCTTTGATGAGAGTTGGTGAGCAAACTTAAATTTGATGAGTTCAAAGTCTTTCCATGAGGTTAGGAAGTTAGAGATTTGTTGTTTATTTGAATGTCTTGCATAATAATTGAGAATTTTACTTGATGTTTTGAAGTTAGTATATGGCCTAATTGTTTGTATTAACCAAATTGATGACATTCCTAGTATGATTTATTTGAGATGAACTTTAATGCTTGCTCGAGGACGAACAAAAGTTGAAGTGATGAAAAAGGTGACAACTCTTTTAAAAAATTACAACCCTTCAGAAAGGTACAACCTTTCATAAACGTCACATTTTTCATAAAAGTCGCAACTCTTCATAAAAGTTACAATTTTTCATAAAAGTCACAACTTTTTATGAAAGAGAAGACTATTAAAAGGAAATTCTTGTTTGTGGTGGCGCCACTATGCGGACCTAGGGTTCTCTTTTATATATATTAGAGCACATGCTTCGCACGTGTGTTTCATGTGAATTTTTATAGATATGTAAGAATGACTAAAATTTCATAATGTGTGTGTGTAATTGTATCGAATAATTAAATGTAACAATTACAAAATAAGACTAAAGATTTACGGCAATAAAACATTCATAGAAAACTAAACTAGAGTCTAATAGAGAGAAAAAAGGACAAAAAAGAAACAGATTTAAGAAAAAATACAATGTAGACATTATTCTTATAAGATTGATGTATATATAGATGAAAAAATAAGTACAAAATTAGTACACAACTCTCTGAGTTCTTATCGATTTCTTTTTTATCCTATCAATTTAAGAGTCTTTTTCATTTACATTAACTATAGAATGAAAAAAATAGCCTAATAATCTTTGTAGGGGTTTCATGAGATAAAGAAGTTGAGTTTATATAGATAGAATAGAAGGAATATCAAAGATATCTATCTTAAAGTTTTAATTTAAATATTTGGAGGTTACGAATATGAAAAGATGAGAGTTATGGATGTTAAGAGTAAAAAGGTTGAATAAGTAATTAGAAAATAATAATAAATAAATGAAGAATGTGAAAAAGAAAATTAAAATTAGCAAACCATGTAGAAAGAACAACTAAACTTCTTATCACGTAATTAAGCATCAATGAATTTATATTATGAATCTAGCGTCATTTTTTAATAATAATCAAGAGGACATTACCAATGTGTGTGTCTGCATTTTACAGATTTGCACCCTTTAAATTATTAAATTTCGTTATTTATCATAAAGAATAATACTTTATCCACATAATTATATTATTTATGAGAGGGCTTAAGAAAAAAGTTATCAGAAGAGGAAAAGTATAGCAACTAGAGACTTTTTTTTAAAAAAAAAATAAAAATATTATATGCATATAGATTATAGATGATAAATATTAATAAAATAAAAGTTTAATTAGGAATTAATCTTAGGAAGTCTAAAAGTCATTAACATTTTAATTAAACTTATACAATCAAATATTTAAATATTATAATAATTTAATTTATAAAAGGTATAAAATCGTAATTCAACTTTCAACTTTTTTTGTTCATGCATTTAGTAATATACTAGTTTTTGAGCACGTGCTTTGCACGTGTATTCCAAGCTAAGTAATAGTTTATTAATGTAATATTAGAATTAATGTGTGATGAGTTATATAAACTTTTGAAAGAGATAGGTTACCTTTTGCCTGAATTAAACTTCAGAGTCCTTTCATAATCAATTTAATAGAAATAATTAGTTAAAATGTATATATAATATTAAATGTAACATGACAAGCTATTAAGATCAACATGCTTTGTGCGATGCCACATCAAATTAGACAAAGAACTTCAAACAATGAATTAATCCTCTAAATTACAAGTTCATCTACAATATATCATCTCATATATAATAAAACTTATCTATAGTAATTCATGCAATTACACATTCAAGTGTAACCCGAATTAAAGCTTAATAGCATAAAGAAACAACAACTTTACTAATCAAAATCACCGAGGGGTAAACTATCACTAAAATACCAAAAGAAGGAATTTGATTGAAGAGTAAAAATACGTCTTTAAACTTTATGTGGTCATTCAATTGGATAGGATTTATTTAGTTTTTAATTGCTTTAGTTTAAGATATTCTATTTATCTAATAGTATAGCTAGATAGATACATTTTAAAACCTTGAATATACTTTTTTCCTTTAAAGCTTGTAGCGCCAAACATGCAATCACATTTATTCATAAATTTAAGCTATTATTGTATTTCTAAAGAATAACATAAAATATGGTAGATTAAAGGTAAATAGATGCAAGAGAATTTCCTTTTGAAGTTATAGAATAATATCATAATAAAATGATACGATGTAAAAATATATATAGTGTGCATCTTTTGTTTGCCTAGTCACCACAAAGTACGTAACCATTAAAAAAAAATAACATTAAAGTTTTCTAGCTTTTCGACTCTAATAATAATCATATGACGGGTATAGTAGTATTCCATGCAATATGTATTGGGGACTTGGGGTGAGAAGGATAAAACAAACAACAAAAAAATAAATCTAAAAAGCAAACAAAATAGACCAAATATAAAAGAATAAATATATAATAAAATCTATAAACAGTACATAATATATGTGTGCATATGTAGATTTTTTTTCATTCAACATCACTTAAACTTTGAAAAATGGCCACAGATATCAAATGATACAAGAAGCAAAAGAGAAGTAATATGAAAATTAAAGAATCAAGCGATACAATAATGAAATGTGACTAATTTTTTTTTAAAAAAAAAACTCTTATTTTTCATTATTCCTCACACCTTGATAATGAAACTGATGAAAATTCGTTCATTTCATCGGCATTTCCATGGTTTATTATCTTAAAAAAAACAAGCAAAAAAAGAAAAAATAACTAAGATTACTTCATGACAAAGTTTACAGAAAAATACATTCTCATGAAACACACAAGTGTATTTATAAGTTAATAAATATATAATGTCATATTGAAACTCAAAAGTCATGCTGAAAAAAAAATTAAAGTCATACAAATAACTCTTAGGTTCACCATACATGCACTTGCAATTAATTTGTGATTGGTTCTTCACCATATATGCACTTGCATTAAATTTGTAATTATTTCTTTTCGCTAATTCATTATACAATATAATTAATAATTATTTAATTTTCATGCTAATAAATAACTCATAATCTAAAAAAAAAATAATTGAAATATTATTACCTAATATATAATTTAATTAGGTATTAAAAATATTTTAACTAACAATAAGGGCAAAACTGTAATTCAACTTTAAAGACAAAACCTTCCCACATATAATTAATATATATATATATATATGATATGAATATATATGATATGATATGATATGATGATGATACTAGTAAATACACACGCTTTGTGCGAGAATTTTATATCAAAAAATTTTACAAAATAATATTTAAAACATACCGGTCATTAAAACTAAAACACTATGTTGTCTTACATACAGGATTACGTAGTAACGAACATTAATAATATAAAATAAAATGATAATCATAATTTCTTATCATTTATCCTTCAATCACTTTAATTTGATTTTACAATTTATCCTTTTGCCTTCCGAAAGTGTTACTATTTGATATTTTCGGAAAATTAGATGAACATCAACCTGCGATATTAAATTTTCTAATAAATAATCTAAATTTGTACTATCAAATACTTATAACAATAACTTTAGAGAAATATAAGCAACAAAGTTTAAAACATGTACTCAAAAACAACTATAAATATCATAAGCATATTGTAAAGAAGATCTTCACAAAGCGTTGCTCCTCTCAATTCCTTCATGTGGCTGTTCAGTTTCTTCTTTGTACCAAAAAAGTGGAACTCAACAGATTCTTGTTTATTGAGTTACAATCAACAATTTTTTTTGTACATGCTAGCTTAAAACTAATTAATTGATCAGGACGTGGCGAAATGGTCAAGTTGTAAGGCTAATCCTATCAGTGTAGTTGATGAAAGAGAAGCACAGACTGCCTCTGTATGTAATAATATTCAACAACTCTTACACGGAACAACTTTTGCTTCAGACTTCTTGCTATTGTTTTGGGGGTGAAATTGTTGAACAGGTTGGGCAGAGTCCTGTTTGACTTTCGCAATAGGACCATTGAATTTATGTACATGTGCTAAGAGGTTCTAGTAGTCCGCTCAAGGCATCTAATGCAAAGGTCTTTTGGTCGGGCCATTCCCCGAACCCTGCACATAGCGGGAGCTTTAGTGCCAGGCTGTCCTTTTTTACTCACTTCTTTTTGACAGGGGAGCTGCATCTATTTATTGATGTGAACTCATGTACGCAGATACGAGATCAGGCAATATGCTAGGTTCTATATTCTTGGTGAGCCCCTCTCTGTTCTAGGGGCTTAGTCTAACGTTCTCGAGTTCTCCAATCATTCACATTTCTTCTTAAAGTAATTTCACATCCTGTTTCGTCAAAACTAACAGATATGTATACATTTGTGAGAGATATTTGTTATTTTTTTACATTGTAAATTTGACTACTTTTGACCATTAAGTAGGATGTCTTGTTCGACGCTTTCAACATCAAAGTGTTCCTCACAACATCAATATCCTATTGCTTGACAAAATTTCACGGGCAAAAGAATTTGCACCATTTTCCTACTCATAATCACCTCAAGCAGGAAGTGAGCTCAACGAACAAATTCTCTTTGCAAGGTATTGTGAGACCGCCCATTAATTGATCAAAGCCAAACTTTTATTCAGATTGACTTAGTAAGTTTTGAAATATAGAATGACTTAAGTATGATATTGGCACGACAAACGCTCCTTATGGCTCTCTCCTACATATACTGCGCAATGTCCTTTAGAACGACTCCAGATGTATCGAGAGACCTCCTTAGAATTTGATTAGTGTGAATAAATGGAGTTATTTTGATACCCATTATCGCAAGAAATAAGATGTAACTCTAACTGATGAAGGGAAACAAAGAACTTGTGTTTTGTTGACATGTTTGGCTTTGAAATATATATATACAAGCTTATGACAAGCTTCATATCAAATATTTAATGGATACTTGTGAGACAATGGCACATGAAGCTTCACATGGCTTTGCTTACTCTATTACTATCAACTACTCAGACAATAAATATGTTGAAGAGCAACATTAGACCCCACTTTTATTTTACGAAATAGAATCAACAAAAATTGATGAAGTTGATTGCCAAGATAGAAATCTAAAGGTCACCTATCTACATGACAAAGAAAAGAGCGGAACATGGTTTTGCTTCTTACAAGAAATTGTTCAATTAATGGTTTCAAACTATTAGCATTGAGAGAAGAAAGCAAGAAACTTATCATCAATTATTTTCAAACAAGCTGCATCCACAAATTTTAGGCCCCATATAAACATGGACAACAGGCATTGGCACATGGCTTTGCCTGCGGTGGTTAGTGACAAAAACTTAAACTCCATTTTGTATAAATAATCCCCCATTCATGATCCTTTCTCATCATCAAGCACAAGAATTATCAATTTAGTCATCAAAAGTCTCTAAATTTCTCATTCACTTTCTTGTTACCAGTATTCAAAGGAAAAATGGCAATACTCAGCGCTAAGAAACTCATCAAGATGGCCAGGAAATGGCAGAAGTTTGAGGCCATGCAGAGGAAGAGAATTTCATTTTAAAGAAATGAGAGTGATGTAGAAAGTTGCAGTACTTTCTCATCCTCTGTAGTCGAGAAAGACCATTTTGTAGTATATACAATTGATCAAGCTCGTTTTGTCGTTCACTTGGCTTACCTTGAAAATGAGGTTATTAGACAGCTTTTGGACATGTCCGAAGAAGAGTTTGGGTTGTCAAGTGGTGGCCCTATTACATTACCTTGTGATTCAGACTTCATGGACTACATCATATCACTAATCAAGAAAGGCATAACTGCTGAAGATCTTGTCAAAGCGTTGCTCCTATCAATTCCTTCCTCTTGTTGTTTGACTTCTTCTTTGTGCCAAGAAAGTGGAAGCCAACAGCTTCTTGTTTGTTGAGTGAAGGTTAACAATTTTGTTGTACATGCTAGCTGAAAAATAGTTTTTTAGACGGTAAAGATTGAAGAGTACACAATTGTAAAGCAAATCATACACATTGAATATTATTTTTGTGAGAAAATTTACCATATTCAAGACTTCTACTTTTCAGTTTGGTTACAGAAGTCCTAACAATCTAATCTTGGATTGATGTATTTTCTTTTCATAAGCGAAAACGCTAATTCAAGCATGATAAATATATAATTATAAATAAGTTTTCAAAGGCAAAATGACATACACCTATCACCATTTTTTGATCTGTATTGTTTAATCTATTTTGTCAGATTCATACATTAAGTTGAATCAAAACAATTTGGTAATATGAAAGATGAAAAATCTGTAGGTTACAAAAGCAATTAATTATGGGGAGTTAGTTCCTGGATTATTGTAGGAAAGAATATCCAGTGGTTTATTTCCAAGGTTTTCTTGCTATTCTTGAACTTGCACAGCTGAAGCCACCAGTTGAGAGTTGATTTCATAGATGGTTACTCAACTAATAGTAATTATCTCATAAAGTCACTTCATTTGTTGCAAACTATCCGTTGAGTAATTTTATGGGGATAAGGCACAAGTACCCCTAGACTATGACCGAAATCCCACAGACACTGCTTCTTAATTAAACTAAAAATATTTTTATGTAACTTTATATATATATATATATATATATATATATATACTAGTTTCTGAGCACGTGCAAAGCACGTGTGTTTCATGTGAATTTTTATAGATATGTTTGAATGAATATCCTGATTGAAATTGTGTTATAGAAATACTCGGATAAATCAATATACCTTGAATTTCAAGAACACTTCAAATTGCATCACATATAAATCTAAGAAGAGGCATATTCTACAATAAGAGGAGGGGGGGGGGGTTAGAAGAAAACAACAACAAAGAAATAGTGTTAAAAATTTGAAAACTTCCGGTTTCAAAAAAGAAAAATGATAAAGGGCAGGGGATGCTGGAGGACTATGAGATTTCTAGGAGCACAAAATCAATTTCTCACCGTTGTCGTTGTCGAGAAATCACTGTAGACACCACACTTCATATGTTCTTCATGATTGTCTTAAAGTCTTCGATTTCTTAACTAAAATAGCGTTCCTATATCTTCCATGCCTTTTGAAATGTATATGAAGATGAAATTATTTATTTAAAGATGAAACATAGTTTCTTTATTTACCTGAAGAAAGTCATTATTCACTTGGAAAAAAGATTTATTACTTTCAATTGTCTTTTCGTTTACCCTATTCATGGTTATTTAAATGTAAGTTTAACTGTTGTCTTTTCAATATCCTAATTATTGTAATTGAAGTGTGAATTTATTTTTTAGGTCATTAAAAATGAAAATATTGTGCTTTTATTTTCATATAATGTTATATATATTCAAATAATATTCAAATAAAGGGAAAATTCCTAGCAAAATTTTCCCATTGTTGTGAATAAAACATTTGCATCCAAACACTCTTAGATGAGAGATGTTGGGCTTTCTGCTTTTTAGTAATTCGCAAGGAGTTTTCTCTAACAGAGGTCTAGACATGCATCTATTTATAGTATCGATGGCAGTGTTTATTGCTTCTGCCCAAAAATGATTGGTGATTTTACTTGCGATCGTCATGGTTCTAGCTATTTCTTGAAAAGTTCTGTTCTATCTTTCAACCACACCGTTTTGTTGAGGGGTTCTAGGGGCAGAAAAATTATGATCAACTCTATGGGAGTCACAATATTGGGCAAACTTTGAATTCTCAAATTCTGTTCCATGGTCGGATCTGATTGCCATTAATTGTTTTCCAAATTTTGTTTGAATTTTCTCATTAATGAACAAAAAGCCACAAAGGCATCATCTTTTGATGCAAGAAATAGTAACCAGGTGTACCTAGTATAATCATCAACTAAAACAAACATCTATCATTTTCCTCCTCTGCTTTGAACCCTCATTGGTCCACACAGGTCCATGTGAATTAGTTCTAAGGAACATATTGAGCTTATCATCTGTTTTGATTTAAAAGATGATTTTATCTGTTTCCCTAGAGTACATGCTTCACATACCTTATCTTCCTTGGATTTTATTTTAGGAAGTCCTATAACTAAGTCCTTAGTGATGAGTTTGTTCAATTGTACTTGGCTAACATGACCCAACCATTTATACCATAACAAGGGATCTTTATCCAACACGCTTAAACATACCAAATTTTTATCAGAGATAGATGAGGTTTCTACGGTGTAGACATGTTTATCTCTTTTTCCGGTTAATACTACCTTTTGTGTGCTTAGGTTAATTACTTCAACACCAGTGGATCTAAAGAATAGATTGTTTCTTTTGTCACATAATAGAGATATGCTGAGTAGGTTGTGTCTAAGTCCTTCCACACAATAGACTTTATCAATTGAGTGTTCATCAGATCTTCCAATCTTACCACGTCCTCTGTTTAGACCCTTTTTTCCACCACCAAAAGCTACCATTCCTCCTTTTCCTTCTTCCAGTGAGAGAAACAATGTTTTATTACATGTCATGTGTCTTGAGCAAGCACGATACAATTACCAATGTTGCTTGTTTTCTCTCACTTCTTCCTGAAAAAAAGAATAATTAGAGGTTAGATTTAGGAACCCAGATTAACTTGGGTCCTTTGTTTTGATCAAAAGGTAAATAATATCTCTATGAGCCCACTTGGGCAGACTGTTTTTTCTAGGAATATACCTGTTCCTCTTGAATAGTTCCATAAGTTCCTTTTGTTTTATTTTCTCCAGTAGCTATGTATTTAGGAAAATATTGTTTAGAGTGACCTGAGTTCTACAAATAATACAAAACATAGGATTCCTATTTAAGGGTTGTTTACAACCTATTTCGATTTTAATGTTCCTATTATTGTTACCTGGATGGGTTACTAGCATGAAGGATTTTTTCCACTTATTTTCTCTTTCCATATCACTTTTCTTCCTATTTAATTCAAGATTTATTCTCCTAGAGTTTTCTTCTTCTAGCTTTAAGTGATTTTTGAGTTTGTCTACTTCAAGTTTTTGATTAGGCAGTTCACCCACTTTTTCTTTACCAAGAACTTTTAGTTTTAGATTCTCAGTTCTTAGTTCCATATTGTGTGATTAAAGTTTCTTGATTCTCTCTTGTAGATCAATATAGTCAAACTTTAAGCTAGACATAGAAGCAAGCAATTGGTTCTTCGTTTTAACAAGTTCTTGAATTGTGTCTATGGAAGCAAGTAATAGGAATGATAGCTTTTTCTTAGAGAACTTTTATAGTTTATTTTATCTTTTAAGTCAAGAAGATTTACCTCAGTTTCTTCAGAGTTTGATTCAGGTTCAGGTTCTGATTCTTCCATCGCCATCAAAGCTATGTCCTCATTATCTTCTTCATACATATATGAATAACCTATTTCCCAAGTTGTATACATTGCTTGGTCTTTTTCTTTATTTTTCTTTTTATTAAAGAGTTCTTTCTTTTCTTTTTCAACTTTTCCTTTATCCATTCTAATTTCCACATTGGGCAGTCCTTGATCTGGTGATCTGTCTTACCACACTTGAAGCAGTCTCCGCTTTGTGGTCTCTCAAGATTTTCTTCTTTCATGGGTGGTGATTTTTTACTAGCGTTTAAGTACTTTGTCAACCTGTTTCGCAGTGGTGTATACTTTGCCCAAGGATATTAGTTCATTTACCGTAGTGGTGAATCTGGTAATTATGTCTTGAAGAGATTCTCCGGACTTCATCTTGAAGGCTTCATTTTCAGAAAAAAGTCTGGCATTTCAAAATTTTCAAACTTGAGTTGTACCTTCGTGAGCGAAATGTAATGTATCATATATTTGTTTTGAAGAGGTACAACTTGAAATACTGTTAAATTCATCAGGTCCTAGTCCACATACGAGAATGCACTTAGCTTTTGCATTCTTTCCTAAGATCTTATAATCAGCTTCATCGTATTTATCTGTGGGTTTAGGTATTTTATTCCCTTCACTATCAGTAATAGTAGGAGTTATTAGTCCCTTAGTGATTCTAACTCATATTTCATAGTCTTCATTTTGAATGAAGTCTTCGATCATTGCCTTCCAACATGAGTAGTATTATCCATTAAATAAAGGAGGTATGTTGATGTGCTGTCCTTGACCATGTCCGATCCGAGGTGCAGAACTCATATTGATGTTTCTGTTGAGTTATTAGACTCTTGATTAATATAACCCGCTCTGATACCACTTGTTAATATTCTACCCTTCTGAATTCTTCACAGGAACACGTATAGATAACATGTTTCTGTTTGTATAAGACTTTAACAACAAACTAATCGAACAACACTTCGTATTATTTATAATACTAATTTTCGTGCACGCGCATTGCGCGTGTTTCCTATTAATAATATTTTTAAAGTTACATGCATATTTAGTTTTGAAAATAAAAGTAGTAAAAATTTGCAACTAAGATTATTTTTGAAGAATTAAAATAAATAGTTATTCATCCAATTGATTAATCTATAAAAAATGATTAATATATATACATATTATATATATATATACACATATATCTATATCTATATATATATATATACACACACACACACACACACA
>NC_028640.1:62211066-62254038 GCF_001406875.1 Solanum pennellii
TGCATATAACTCCCTCCAAATACACAAATAACATTGTATTTATCTATAGTTGAAGCAATTATATTTACAGTACATTATAAAAATAAATCAATTGATGAAAATTCTAAAATCAGTATTTTAAAGAAATCAACTTCCTCCTTTTCATAGCTCATTAATTTCTGCTAGCACTCCTTACGGAGATAATAATTTTCATACATCATTCAATGATTGTTAAATGTTCGATGTAAATTGATATGAAAATTATTTAATTTCAACATGTATCAACTCTACATGTTTCTCTATTTCCCGTTTTCTTTAGTTCATGCAAAAGGAAAAATTTAAGGGAAAAGAAAGAAACTTAGAAGGAAGGTTAGATGCTCAACTAAAGAAACAAAACTTGAAGGAAATGAAAATCATTTGTTACCTTTATATAGTATTTCTTTTATGTTCTTTGAAATTCCTTTTCACATAATACTAATTAACCTACACTTAAATACTTAATGAACTATTCAAATTCTACTGATGTTGTATTAACAATGATTGGTTACTAATTTAAAAGTGTTAGAATTTGATGAGTCAAGTTAAGAAAATGAGAAGACAAATTATAGGAATTGTAAGAGTTTGGTAAAGTAATCATGATGTGTTAGTTTAAAGCAATTAATCATGTAAGACTCTAGGCATTAAAGTACCACTTTTCCACTTCCAAATCCCGTTCAATTTATGTAATTGAAAAATTAAATAATTGAATTTTATTTACTTAAGGTATGGAAAATTATATTTTTATTATAATTATTATAATTAATAATAATTCAATTGTTAGAGGTTAATACATATTAAATATTGTAATCATAGGTTGCATAAAAATTCGGCTAAGAATAAAATATATATTAGAGAAAACTTATTGAGAATTCTAATATTTGACTAATTAAATATTTTATAACATTTTAACTTATAGTAGGGGTAAAATGATAATCATATTTGGAAGTTAAAAGCTATTCACTTTTACTAATACTAATATAATAATAATAATAATAATAATAATAATAATAACAATAGTAATAATAATATATATAGGAATTAATCTAAGAAAAGTCAAAAGTTATTACTATTTAATTAAACTAATTATAAAATTTTAATTTATAGGAGGGTAAAACTGTAGTTCCACTTTTGACTTGAGTTCTTCCTACTTATAATAATACTAGCAGGAACACGTGTTCAGCCTCCTGTAGAAGATGAAGAAAACAGAATGGTTAAGTCATGTACCTTCAACCGCCGGAGCTTGAGCAGATGACCCAGGAGATTGAGCTAGAGCAGGTGGTGGAGGTGGTGGACGTGGATCATCATCAGCAGTAAAATCATTAACAACTTCTTCTACAACAGCTTCTTCTACAGCAGAACATGCATTGTTAGGTTCATTAGAAGCTTTCCTAAAAATAACACAATAGGACTATGGGACCTGCTGTAACAGTATTAAGAGCTTGAGCAGACAATTGAGCTGTAACAGCATTAGGAGCTTGAGCAGACAATTGAGCTGCTGGTGGAGGAGGTGGTGGTGGACGTGGATCAGTATTATCAACATCATCAGCTTCTTCATCAGAAGCTTCCTCGGCTTCTTCTACAATAGCTTCTTCTATAGCAGAACCTGCATTGTTAGGTTCATTACAATAATTGTTTTCCTAACAATAACACAATGGGACTATGGGACCTACTGTAACAGTATTACGAGCTTGAGCAGACAATTGAGCTGTAACAGCATTAGGAGCTTGAGCAGACAATTGGTGGTGGATGTGGATCAGTATTATCATCATCATCAGCTTCTTCAGCAGCAGCTTCATAAGCTTCTTCTACAATAGCTTCTTCTACAACAAAACCTGCATTGTTAGGTTCATTACAATAATTGTTTTTCTAACAATAACACAATGGGACTATGGGACCTGCTGTAACAGTATTACGAGCTTGAGCAGACAATAGAGTGTTAATAGCATTAGGAGCTTGAGCAGACAATTGAGCTGCTGGTGGAGGAGGCGGTGGTGGACGTGGATCAGTATTACCACCATCAGCAGCTTCTTCATCAGCAGCTTCAGCAGCTTCTTCTACAATAGCTTCTTCTACAGCAGAACCTGCATTGTTAGGTTCGTTACAATAATTGTTTTCCTAACAATAACACAATGGGACTATGGAACCTGCTGTAACAGTATTACGAGCTTGAGCAGACAATTGAGCTGTAACAACATTAGGAGCTTGAGCAGACAATTGAGCTGCTGGTGGAGGAGGTGGTGGTGGACGTGGATCAGTATCATCATCAGCAGCAACTTCTTCATCAGCACCTTCATCAGCCTCTTCTACAATAGCTTCTTCTACAGCAGAACCTGCATTGTTAGGTTCATTACAATAATTGTTTTCCTAACAATAACACAATGGGACTATGGGACCTGCTGTAACAGTATTACGAGCTTGAGCAGACAATTGAGCTGTAACAACATTAGGAGCTTGAGCAGACAATTGAGCTGCTGGTGGAGGAGGTGGTGGTGGACGTGGATCAGTATCATCATCATCAGCAGCTTCTTCATCAACTTCTTCATCAGCAGCTTCATCAGCTTTTTCTAGAATAGCTTCTTCTACAGCAAAACCTGCATTGTTAGGTTCATTACAATAATTGTTTTCCTAACAATAACACAATAGGACTATGGGACCTGCTGTAACAGTATTACGAGCTTGAGCAGACAAGAGTTGTAACAGCATTAGGAGCTTGAGCAGACAATTGAGCTGCTGGTGGAGGAGGTGGCGGTGGACGTGGATCAGTATCATCATCAGCAGCAGCTTCATCAACTTCTTCTACAATAGCTTTTTCTACAGCTGCATTGGTAGGTTCATTACAATAATTGTTTCCTAACAATAACACAATGGGACTATGGGACCTGCTGTAACAGTATTACGAGCTTGAGCAGACAATTGAGTTGTAACAACTTTAGGAGCTTGAGCAGACAATTGAGCTGCCGGCGGAGGAGGTGGTGGTGGACGTAGATCAGTATAATCAACAGCAGCTGCTTCTTCATCAGCAGCTTCATCAACTTCTTCTACAATAGTTTCTTCTACAGCAAAACCTGCATTGTTAGGTTCATTACAATAATTGTTTTCGTAACAATAACACAATGGGACTATGGGACCTGCTGTAAAAGTATTACGAGCTTGAGCAGACAATTGAGCTGCTGGTGGAGGAGGTGGTGGTGGATGTGGATCAGTATCATCAGCAGCATCAGCTTCTTCATCAGCTTCTTCTTCAGGAGCTTCATCAGCTTCTTCTACAATAGCTTCTTTTACAGCAGAACCTGCATTGTTAGGTTCATTACAATAATTGTTTTCCTAACAATAACACAATGGACTATGGGACCTGCTGTAACCTGCTATAACAGTATTACGAGCTTGAGTAGACAATTGAGCTGCTGGTTGAGGAGGTGGATCAGTATCATCAGCAGCAGCTGCTTCTTCATCACCAGCTTCTTCTACAGCAGCAGAACCATTTTTAGGTTCATTAGAATGGTTGTTTTACTAACAATAACAAAATGGACTATGGGACCTGATGTAACCTGCAGTATCAGCTGCCGGAGCCTTTGAAACTCCTCCTTGAACAGGATTCGCCGAAAAACTAGCTCCTTTTCTCCGAGCTTTTCCAGCCCGATGAGCTCTATCAACCATATTCGGAGGTACATCCGGATCGGAATCCAGATTTGAATTTCTAAATATAAAATCATTATACATCATACATAAAAATGAAAACTATAAGAATATTCAAAACTTACGCGAAAATCACACTGGAAAATTCATTCATTCGTTTAATATCTACTATTTCCGTAGATATCCACACCTTCAAATCCGTTGAGTTAATTTCATGATTTCTTAGTACTACTTCTTTCACCAAGTCATATCCATAATGATTCACCATCAACTCAAATGTACGTGTAACAAAGTAGTTTTTCATTATACAAGGATTATCACAATGCTTGTTATGATCCGCTACTGTACTACAAAGACTGCAAACATTCATTGCTAATTGGCTTCAGGATTTTCCTAGACGTTTGGGATGAAAGGAAGGCAACTTTTTACTTTTTGCTCTCTGTCCAGGAAAATTCTAGAAAGACAAAAGAAAGAAAAAGTCCAATGTACCCCTTTAGTCATAAAAAGATAATTTGTATAGTGAATGATATTGCTCTCGGGTTTAGAATTTTTTTACTTTTCTTTTCTCAATTGAATCTTATGTAATATTAATTGATATCATGATTAACTAATTTTTCTGAGATTTATCATTGTATACTTTCTCTTTATACATTTATTAATTAGGATCCATTAATTATTTTAGCCTTAATTAGAGAAACAGTTAAGCATGACGAATTACAATTACAATTTGAAACGGTATCTTTCTCTTCTTAAACGTTAATTTATTAGAATTCATAAATTATTATTGCCTTAATTAGAAGAAACGGTTCAGGACTGGAAATTGCATGTTGCATTTAATTAGTTAAAATTCATTTCAACGGAAATATAGGGGGAAACTCCAAAAAAAAACATTATAGGGCGACAAATTATTATTGCATGTCGCAGTTTTTTTTTTGGAGTTTCCCCCTATATTTCCGTTGAAATGAATTTTAATTAATTAAATGCAACATGCAATTTCCAGTCCTTAACCGTTTCTTCTAATTAAGGAAATAATAATTTATGAATTCTAATAAATTAACGTTTCAGAAGAGAAAGATACCGTTTCAAATTGTAATTGTAATTTGTCATGCTTAACTGTTTCTCTAATTAAGGCTAAAATAATTAATGGATCCTAATTAATAAATGTATAAAGAGAAAGTATACAATGATAAATCTCAGAAAATTTAGATAATCATGATATCAATTAATATCACATAAGATTCAATTGAGAAAAGAAAAGTAAAAAAATTCTAAACCCGAGAGCAATATTATTCAGTATACAAATTATCTTTTTATGACTAAAGGGGTACATTGGACTTTTTCTTTCTTTTGTCTTTCTAGAATTTTCCTGGACTGAGAGCAAAAAGTAAAAAGTTGCCTTCCTTTCGTCCCAAACGTCTAGGAAAATCCTGAAGCCAATTAGCAATGAATGTTTGCAGTCTTTGTAGTACAGTAGCGGATCATAACAAGCATTGTGATAATCCTTGTATAATGAAAAACTACTTTGTTACACGTACATTTGAGTTGATGGTGAATCATTATGGATATGACTTGGTGAAAGAAGTAGTACTAAAAAAACATGAAATTAACTCAACGGATTTGAAGGTGTGGATATCACAAAAATAGTAGATATTGAACGAATGAATGAATTTGCCAGTGTGATTTTCGCGTAAGTTTTGAATATTCTTATAGTTTTCATTTTTATGTATAATGTATAATGATTTTATATTTAGAAATTCAAATCTGGATTCTGATCCGGATGTACCTCCGGATAAGGTTGATAGAGCTCATCGGGCTGGAAAAGCTCGGAGAAAAGGAGCTAGTTCTTCGGCGAATCCTGTTCAAGGAGGAGTTTCAAAGGCTCCGGCAGCTGATACTGCAGGTTACATCAGGTCCCATAGTCCATTTTGTTATTGTTAGTAAAACAACCATTCTAATGAACCTAAAAATGGTTCTGCTGCTGTAGAAGAAGCTGGTGATGAAGAAGCAGCTGCTGCTGATGATACTGATCCACCTCCTCAACCAGCAGCTCAATTGTCTACTCAAGCTCGTAATACTGTTATAGAAGGTTACAACAGGTCCTATAGTCCATTGTGTTATTGTGAGGAAAACAATTATTGTAATGAACCTAACAATGCAGGTTCTGCTGTAGAAGAAGCTATTGTAGAAGAAGCTGATGAAGCTCCTGAAGAAGAAGTTGATGTTGCTGATGATACTGATCCACGTCCACCACCACCTCCTCCACCAGCAGCTCAATTGTCTACTCAAGCTCGTAATACTTTTACAGCAGGTCCCCTAGACCAATTGTGTTATTGTTAGGAAAACAATTATTGTAATGAACCTAACAATGCAGGTTTTGCTGTAGAAGAAGCTATTGTAGAAGAAGTTGATGAAGCTGCTGATGAAGAAGCAGTTGCTGTTGATGATACTGATCCACGTCCACCACCACCTCCTCCGCCAGCAGCTCAATTGTCTGCTCAAGCTCCTAATGCTGTTACCACTCAATTGTCTGCTCAAGCTCGTAATACTCTTACAGCAGGTCCCATAGTCCCATTGTAGTATTGTTAGGAAACAATTATTGTAATGAACCTAACAATGCAGCTGTAGAAAAAGCTATTGTAGAGGAAGCTGATGAAGCTGCTGATGAAGAAGCAGTTGCTGTTGATGATACTGATCCACGTCCACCACCCCCTCCTCCACCAGCAGCTCAATTGTCTGCTCAAGCTCGTAATACTCTTACAGCAGGTCCCATAGTCCCATTGTAGTATTGTTAGGAAACAATTATTGTAATGAACCTAACAATGCAGCTGTAGAAAAAGCTATTGTAGAGGAAGCTGATGAAGCTGCTGATGAAGAAGCAGTTGCTGTTGATGATACTGATCCACGTCCACCACCCCCTCCTCCACCAGCAGCTCAATTGTCTGCTCAAGCTCGTAATACTCTTACAGCAGGTCCCATAGTCCCATTGTAGTATTGTTAGGAAACAATTATTGTAATGAACCTAACAATGCAGCTGTAGAAAAAGCTATTGTAGAGGAAGCTGATGAAGCTGCTGATGAAGAAGCAGTTGCTGTTGATGATACTGATCCACGTCCACCACCCCCTCCTCCACCAGCAGCTCAATTGTCTGCTCAAGCTCGTAATACTCTTACAGCAGGTCCCATAGTCCCATTGTAGTATTGTTAGGAAACAATTATTGTAATGAACCTAACAATGCAGCTGTAGAAAAAGCTATTGTAGAGGAAGCTGATGAAGCTGCTGATGAAGAAGCAGTTGCTGTTGATGATACTGATCCACGTCCACCACCCCCTCCTCCACCAGCAGCTCAATTGTCTGCTCAAGCTCGTAATACTCTTACAGCAGGTCCCATAGTCCCATTGTAGTATTGTTAGGAAACAATTATTGTAATGAACCTAACAATGCAGCTGTAGAAAAAGCTATTGTAGAGGAAGCTGATGAAGCTGCTGATGAAGAAGCAGTTGCTGTTGATGATACTGATCCACGTCCACCACCCCCTCCTCCACCAGCAGCTCAATTGTCTGCTCAAGCTCGTAATACTCTTACAGCAGGTCCCATAGTCCCATTGTAGTATTGTTAGGAAACAATTATTGTAATGAACCTAACAATGCAGCTGTAGAAAAAGCTATTGTAGAGGAAGCTGATGAAGCTGCTGATGAAGAAGCAGTTGCTGTTGATGATACTGATCCACGTCCACCACCCCCTCCTCCACCAGCAGCTCAATTGTCTGCTCAAGCTCGTAATACTCTTACAGCAGGTCCCATAGTCCCATTGTAGTATTGTTAGGAAACAATTATTGTAATGAACCTAACAATGCAGCTGTAGAAAAAGCTATTGTAGAGGAAGCTGATGAAGCTGCTGATGAAGAAGCAGTTGCTGTTGATGATACTGATCCACGTCCACCACCCCCTCCTCCACCAGCAGCTCAATTGTCTGCTCAAGCTCGTAATACTCTTACAGCAGGTCCCATAGTCCCATTGTAGTATTGTTAGGAAACAATTATTGTAATGAACCTAACAATGCAGCTGTAGAAAAAGCTATTGTAGAGGAAGCTGATGAAGCTGCTGATGAAGAAGCAGTTGCTGTTGATGATACTGATCCACGTCCACCACCCCCTCCTCCACCAGCAGCTCAATTGTCTGCTCAAGCTCGTAATACTCTTACAGCAGGTCCCATAGTCCCATTGTAGTATTGTTAGGAAACAATTATTGTAATGAACCTAACAATGCAGCTGTAGAAAAAGCTATTGTAGAGGAAGCTGATGAAGCTGCTGATGAAGAAGCAGTTGCTGTTGATGATACTGATCCACGTCCACCACCACCTCCTCCGCCAGCAGCTCAATTGTCTGCTCAAGCTCCTAATGCTGTTACCACTCAATTGTCTGCTCAAGCTCGTAATACTGTTACAGCAGGTCCCATAGTCCCATTGTAGTATTGTTAGGAAACAATTATTGTAATGAACCTAACAATGCAGCTGTAGAAAAAGCTATTGTAGAGGAAGCTGATGAAGCTGCTGATGAAGAAGCTGATGATGATGATGATGATACTGATCCACGTCCACCACCACCTCCTCCACCAGCAGCTCAATTGTCTGCTCAAGCTCCTAATGCTGTTACAACTCAATTGTCTTCTCAAGCTCGTAATACTGTTACAACATGTCCCATAGTCCCATTGTGTTATTGTTAGGAAAACAATTATTATAATGAACCTAACAATGCAGGTTCTGCTGTAGAAGAAGCTATTCTAGAAAAAGCTGATGAAGCTGCTGATGAAGAAGTTGATGAAGAAGCTGCTGATGATGATGATACTGATCCACGTCCACCACCACCTCCTCCACCAGCAACTCAATTGTCTGCTCAAGTTCCTAATGCTGTTACAGCTCAATTGTCTGCTCAAGCTCGTAATACTGTTACAGCAGGTTCCATAGTCCCATTGTGTTATTGTTAGGAAAACAATTATTATAATGAACCTAACAATGCAGGTTCTGCTGTAGAAGAAGCTATTGTAGAAGAAGCTGATGAAGGTGCTGATGAAGAAGATGCTGCTGATGATGATACTGATCCACGTCCACCACCACCTCCTCCACCAGCAGCTCAATTGTCTGCTCAAGCTCCTAATGCTGTTACAACTCAATTGTCTGCTCAAGCTCGTAATACTGTTACAGCAGGTTCCATAGTCCCATTGTGTTATTGTTAGGAAAACAATTATTATAATGAACCTAACAATGCAGGTTCTGCTGTAGAAGAAGCTATTGTAGAAGAAGCTGATGAAGGTGCTGATGAAGAAGATGCTGCTGATGATGATACTGATCCACGTCCACCACCACCTCCTCCACCAGCAGCTCAATTGTCTGCTCAAGCTCCTAATGCTGTTACAGCTCAATTGTCTGCTCAAGCTCGTAATACTGTTACAGCAGGTTCCATAGTCCCATTGTATTATTGTTAGGAAAACAATTATTGTAACGAACCTAACAATGCAGGTTCTGCTGTAGAAGAAGCTATTGTAGAAGAAGCTGCTGATGAAGAAGCTGCTGATGATGATAATACTGATCCACGTCCACCACCTCCTCCACCAGCAGCTCAATTGTCTGCTCAAGCTCCTAATGTTGTTACAGCTCAATTGTCTGCTCAAGCTCGTAATACTGTTACAGCAGGGTCCATAGTCCCATTGTGTTATTGTTAGGAAAACAATTATTGTAATGAACCTAACAATGCAGGTTCTGCTGTAGAAGAAGCTATTGTAGAAGAGGCTGATGAAGGTGCTGATGAAGAAGTTGCTGCTGATGATGATACTGATCCACGTCCACCACCACCTCCTCCACCAGCAGCTCAATTGTCTGCTCAAGCTCCTAATGCTGTTACAGCTCAATTGTCTGCTCAAGCTCGTAATACTGTTACAGCAGGTCCCATAGTCCCATTGTGTTATTGTTAGGAAAACAATTATTGTAATGAACCTAACAATGCAGGTTTTGCTGTAGAAGAAGCTATTGTAGAAGAAGCTGATGAAGCTGCTGCTGAAGAAGCTGATGATGATGATAATACTGATCCACATCCACCACCACCTCCTCCACCAGCAGCTCAATTGTCTGCTCAAGCTCCTAATGCTGTTACAGCTCAATTGTCTGCTCAAGCTCGTAATACTGTTACAGCAGGTCCCATAGTCCCATTGTGTTATTGTTAGGAAAACAATTATTGTAATGAACCTAACAATGCAGGTTTTGCTGTAGAAGAAGCTATTGTAGAAGAAGCTGATGAAGCTGCTGCTGAAGAAGCTGATGATGATGATAATACTGATCCACATCCACCACCACCTCCTTTACCAGCAGCTCAATTGTCTGCTCAAGCTCCTAATGCTGTTACAGCTCAATTGTCTGCTCAAGCTCGTAATACTGTTACAGCAGGTCCCATAGTCCCATTGTGTTATTGTTAGGAAAACAATTATTGTAATGAACCTAACAATGCAGGTTCTGCTGTAGAAGAAGCTATTGTAGAAGAAGCCGATGAAGCTTCTGATGAAGACGCTGATGATGTTGATAATACTGATCCACGTCCACCACCACCTCCTCCACCAGCAGCTCAATTGTCTGCTCAAGCTCCTAATGCTGTTACAGCTCAATTGTCTGCTCAAGCTCTTAATACTGTTACAGCAGGTTACAGCAGGTCCCCTAGTCCCATTGTGTTATTGTTAGGAAAGCTTCTAATGAACCTAACAATGCTTGTTCTGCTGTAGAAGAAGCTGTTGTAGAAGAAGTTGTTAATGATTTTACTGCTGATGATGATCCACGTCCACCACCTCCACCACCTGCTCTAGCTCAATCTCATGGGTCATCTGCTCAAGCTCTGGCGGTTGAAGGTACATGACTTAACCATTCTGTTTTCTTCATCTTCTGCAGGAGGCTGAACACGTGTTCTTGCTAGTATTATTATAAGTAGGAAGAACTCAAGTCAAAAGTTGAACTACAATTTTACCCTCTTATAAATTAAAATTTTATAATTAGTTTAATTAAATAGTAATAACTTTTGAATTTTCTTCGATTAATTCCTATATATATTATTATTATTATTATTATTTTATTATTATTATTAGTAAAAGTGAATAGCTTTTAACTTCCAAATGACACAAACACAACTAAATATGTTAAAACACGTATGAAGATTGAATCAAATAAAGAAAAGATTTTGAAATTAATAATTAAATACTACCATTTCTTATGATTTATAAGATATTACCGAATGCATAATTTAGAGTTTGCAATCCAATTTTTTTCCTTCATTCAATATGAGAGAATGGAAGATGAAGTTTTAAAATTTAATTCGTAGAAATTAAATGAAAAGTATTGATCTTTGATCTTTCATCTTTGTTAATGTTTCTCATTTTATTACAATTATAAGTCTATTCAAATTTTTACTTTTAACATCTTTTCACTTTTAGTATTTAGTATAATATATATGATATTGTTTACTATTTAATTAGTTAGATATTTAATTTAGCATAAAGGTAAAATTATAATTCAAATTTACACTTAAAAGCATAATGAAACTTAGCATACCTAATTTGTACAAGTTACTTAAAAGCATAATTTAGCAAACCTAATTTGCACAAGTCAAACAAGATGAAATAAAAATTTAACATAAGAAGCTATACTGCATAGTCCTTAAGAGAAGAGTATCAACAACAACTTGCTTCACTTATTGAAATTTTAATCTTATTTATTAATTATTTTGTTTACTCTTATTTATTAATTATTTTTATCACATAAACAACAAAGTCGATGTAAAACTTATGACTTTACTTTATCGTATAACTTTCTGAATACAATTTTTGAGCCATCATTCTTCGCACTACATACGTAAAAGCATATGAAACACTACTATAAAAAATTTCTAATTCATAATTTAATCCCACATCTTCTCTATTGAAGAAGCAGAATTACAAAAAAGAGAACTCATGACATATAATTCAAGAGATTAGCCTATTAAAAGACCAAAATAGTTGCAACTCAACAAACCTATTTATCAAAATATACAAAGCGCGAAAAATAAATGATTAATTTATACAAAATGAAAAATGAAGGGATTTTCAGCAAGACAATTGCAAGGAATATTAGTAAAAATGTATAGGACACAATTATTATTACAATCCATCCTAAAAGAAGTATCATATAAACCCAAAAATAATTAACATATATTAATACATAAATTATGGTAGTACAACCAGCATATTTCTAATACCCAAATAAAGTTTCATACAATTATCAAAACCCAAAGAAGCATAATATTTTTTGCACCAAATTTCTCATACCTGGAACGACTTGCTAGGGAAAGGATCAATTCGGCATCAAAATAGACACTTATGAAAAGGTTTCCAAATCTAAAAGGATTACTGAGAAGTGAAGGAAAAGGGCAATTACATATGCTTGAAGAAACAAATATATAAAATTGTCTTATGATTGCTTTTCTAACATTGTTTTTTGTCAAGAAATTAGATGTTTGAGTGATTATTTTGATTGATCAATGTATATATTTTTCTATGCAAATTTAAAATCTTTTGTAAAGAATATGAAAAAGCTATTACTACATGGAAGATGAAAGAGACAAAACATTAAAATTGAAATAAATACCGGAGATAACTAAGTAATTCAAACATCTAATAATTGTGGGAAGATGGAACAATTTCTACATTCAAATTCAACGTAGAAAATGAATGGTATTTTGTTTAAAAGTTTTTTATTTTTTTTTTAAATTTTTAATGTAGAACAAAATTGTTAATAAAAATTTGTATGGGCATTTTCGTAATTCAATTTTGGACTTGAAGGCTTTCCACTTGTAATAATATATGATATGATGATTCAAACAATACAACGATTACAAAACTCCGTAACCTAAGAAATTATAAACTCTAATTTCTTCTACCCCAAGACACAAAACTAATCCCTAGTTTCGTATCTTCTAATTCTCTTCAAGTTCTTCAACTTGTCAAGCAATTCCTACTCACACAACTTGGATTGTAAACAAGACTCTTAACCTTACAATTTTAACACTCAACTCGCAACACTCAAAAGTATTTATCAAAACTCTTTATCGTGTTTTGATTTTCTCTCTTTGTAAGTGCGCGATTTTTTCTGATGCAAATAACTCCCTACTTATAGGTCAAAACTTCTACAAGTCCTTGTATAATTCAACTTGTATTTGCCTTCTACAAATCCTTGTTGACTTCTACTTGGACTTCATTTCTACAAAATACTGCACATCAACAAATCTTTGTTGATCTCGACTTTGACAAATGCCTTGTTAATCTCGAAAACCTTGCTGCACTTTAACTTGGATAAACACAAATTTTCCTTAAGTAAATAAGAAGGCATACTTTCCTTATTTAAATAAGAAAACATAATTTCCTTTTCATCTTGGTTTAGTTAAAAACGTGTATTCCTTATGCAATCTTGAATTCGTTGAATTCTCTGGAAAGTGTTACTCTACCTGTTCGATACAACTTTGCCAACATTCAAAATAAGATTAACACTCCTGTTACACAAAAATGAATTAAATATGGGTTGTTGAATTAGTTAGAAGCAATTAACAAATTTTATCCTTTTCCCATTTCTATAAACACATCTTATCATCCAGATTTAATTATCTATTGAATATACTACAAAGTTATTACTGAAATTCTATTTTTCCTCTTATATCTTTTCATCCAACATAGCTGAATAACTCGAGTATCTTCGCTACACTACTTTTCAGCTTCTAAAACCTCGGTTCTACTTGAGTCCCTACATTTTAGGTAACAACTCGATAGAAATCTCTTCCTTATCAGGTATTCCATGACATGAGATTTATCCTTCTTATCTAGCAAATACCCCTTCATTTATCTATGGTTCTATTCTTCGCCACAATAAGCATCTGATTTCAGCTTTAGGCAATTCACTCAAGGTGTTCAGGTAGTCCTATGTCTGACCAATTTTAATTCCTTGATATGTGATGGGAAAACTTTTTGCACTTGGAATATATAGACAAGATTATCAAACTACCTGTTATTTTCACCAATTTTATAGTCCTTAGTAGTCCCGTGAAATCTAAGCTTTTTGATGTTCTCACACCTTGGAATGATCTCTTTTTTACAACATCAACAGATATTGGAGGACTTCAAAACAAAATTCAAGACAATGGCAACTGAGATTTTTGCTTACTATGTTATTATCTAATATTCAAACCAAAAATTTGTTGAAGAACAACATCACGCCCCACTTTTATTTTAAGGACACCCTTAAAATAAAATCCCCAAGAATTGATGAAGTTCAATTGTCAAGATGGAAATCTAAAGGTCACCTATCTACATGGCAAAGAAAAGAATGGAACATGGTTTTGCTTCTTACCTGCAATTGTTCATTTAATGGTTTCAAATTATTGGTATTCAGAGGAGAAAGCAGGAAACTTATCATCTTTAATTTTCAAACTAGCTGCATCCACATATTTTAGGCCCCATATTAACTTGGCCAACAGGCATCGACACATGGCTTTGCCTTAGGTGGTTAGTGACAAAAACTTCAGCTCCATTTTTGTATAAATAATCCCCCATTCATGATCCTTTATCATCATCAAGCACAAGCATAATCAATTTAGCCATCAAAGTTCCCTAAATTTCTCATTCAATTTCTTGTTTCCAGTCTTCAAAGGAAAAATGGCAATGCTCAGCGCTAAGAAACTCATCAAGATGGCCAGGAAATGGCGGAAGTTTGCAGCCATACAGAGGAAAAGGATTTCATTTCCAAGAAATGGTAGTGATGCAGACAGTTGCAGTACATCTTCATCCTCTATAGTTGAAAAAGGATATTTTGTAGTATATACAGCTGATCAAGTTCGCTTTGTCATTCCATTGGTTTACCTTGAAAATGAGATCATTAGACAACTTTTCAACATGTCCGAAGAAGAATTTGGGCTACCGAGTGGTGGTCCTATTACATTACCCTGTGATTCATCCTTCATGCACTATATCATTTTGCTTATCAAGAAAGGCATAACTGCTGGAGATCTTCACAAAGCATTGCTCCTATCAATTCCTTCTTCTTGCTGTTCGACTTCTTCTTTGCACCAAGAAAGTGGAAACCAACGGCTTCTTGTTTGTTGAGTCATAATACATGCTAGCTGAATATAGTTTTTTAGATCGGCCATACACGGATAAACATTATTGTAAAGTGAATCATACAGATATACTGAATATTATTTTATCAGAGAAAATTTACCATATCCACGGCTATCACTTGTTACGTTTGGTTATGAGAAGATTTAACAATCTAATCCTCGATTGGTACCTCTTACGTATTAACACCACTTTGTTTATGGCAAGCATTTCACTTACAGCAGTACCTTCTAGATTGAATAAGGTCTAAATGATCAATAAATCAACTATGCTCCTTTTATGAGTATGTGCATTAGTATGTTCTAATCAGGCTTTGCTGAAGTATCTGCATTAGGGTGTCAGGGATGAGAGACAACGACATCTGAAGTACCGTTGTGCTCTTCTTCTAAGTTAGCATCCAGTGTGAACATTTTGTGGTATTTTCAGAAGCAATTAGGTGATAAAACAATATGAGCTAACTAGTCTTCAAATCTAAAGAAAGACTCAAGTATGATATCTGAATAACTGCAGATGTCCTTAAAACTCCATTAGATTGAATAAGTAGAGTCATTTGATAATTTCCGTTCTTTCAAGATATGGTTTTTAACTCTAACTGATGTTATAAGAATGAACAATTAACACATAATCTTAAGAAATACACAGAAAAGGAAAGGTTTTTGCACTGTGTATATATATGTTTAGAGAAAGTTTGACATCCAAAAGTTTATCCAAATATACAGACACTAAACTTGTTGAATAGTAGGCCTCAGCTTCTCATAACTTAGAATCAAGGACATCATAAAAAAATTTAAGCCTTAAGTATAGATAAAGCTGATGACTTGGTTCCGCTAAGTACTTTCTTGTTTCATATCACAAACTTCATTCTTATTCTGCTAAATGATACTTTCTTGGATGTGTTAGTTTGCAAGCAAATATAACCAAATAAATTAGTTATTATAAAAAACAGTTCTGCTATTAATTAATTGACCATGAAACAACTTCTATAGATTTTTGTGTTTCTGAACTATACAGTGAAATTTCTTTTCTAAATCTCCTATTTCTAATATCTAAGTCTACTATTCTACAAAATTTCATGTGCAAGAGAATTTGCACTTTGATACAATTCATGATCTCAAGCAGGATGTGAGATGAACAAACACGTCTTCCTTGCAAGGTATCGTGAGACCACCCATTGGATGATCGAAACCAAACTGTTCTTCAGCTTGAGTTAACAAGTCTTGAAATAAAGGCTGGCTCAAGTATGATATTGGCACGACGAATCTCTTCTTCTGGCTCTCTCCTACATATACTGCGCAATGTCCTTTTGGAACACCTCCGGAATTTGAAAACCTCCTCAAGATTCTAGTACCTTGAATAAGCGGACTCATTTTGATGCCCCTAGTGAGATACTTTGTAACTTCAAATGATGACTTCAAAGAAAGAGAAAGTATTTTTGAGGAATACACAGCAAGTGAAACTTGTGTTCTGCATAAAAAACTTTCTATGAATGTATATATACAAAGTTAGTGATACATTTCATATCCAAATTTAATGGTGAAGAGAATTTTGTGGCCACTGGTGAGGGGACAATGGCAAATGAAACTTCACATGACCTTCCTTGCTCTATTATTATCAAGTATTCAGACAACAAATTTGTTGAAGGACAACATTAGGCCCCAATTTTATTTTACGGACACCCTTAAATTAAAATCGACAAGGATTGATGAAGTTGATGCCAAGATAGAAATCTAAAGGTCGCCTATCTACATGACAAAGAAGAGATCAGAACACAGTTTTGCTTCTCACCAGCAATTGTTCATTCAATGGTCTAAATTATTGGCATTGCTGAGAAATACCAAGTAGGCCTATTTAATCAAAGAATAGAAAGGAAGAAACTTATCTTCTTTAATTTTCAACGTATCTTCATCCACAAATTTTAGGCCCCATACCAACTTGGCCAACAGACATTAGCACATGGCTTTGGCTTTGGTTAGTAACAAAAACTTAATCTCCGTCTTGTATAAATAATCCCTCTTCTATGAGCCTTTTCATCATCAAGCAAAAGCATTATCAGTTCAACCATAAAAATTCTCTAAATTTCTTATTTACTCTCTTGTTTCCAATCTTCCAAAAAAAATGACAATGATCAGTACCAAGAAACTCATCAAAATGGCCAGGAGATGGCAGAAGTTTGCAGCCGGGCAGAGGAAGAGGATTTCATTTTCAAGAAATGGTAATGATGTAGATGATTGTAGTACGTCTTCATCGTCTATAGCTGAAAAAGGACATTTTGTAGTATATACAATTGATCAAAAGCGCTTCGTGATTCCCTTGGTTTATCTTGAAAATGAGGTCATTAGGCAGGTTTTAATCATATCTGAAGAAGAGTTTGGTCTGTCAAGTGGTGGCCCTATTACATTACCTTGTGATTCAGCTTTTATGGACTACATCATTTCGCTAATAAGGAAAGGCGTAACTGCAGGAGATCTTCAGAAAGCATTGCTCCTATCATTTCCTTCATGTTACTGTTCGACTTCTTCTTTGCTCCAAGAAAGTGGAAACCAACAGCTTCTTGTTTGTTGAGTCATAATCCACATTATTTATACTACATCCTAGATCAAAATAGTTTATAGATAGGCCATTCACTGACAAACAAAATTGTAAAGTGCATCACACAGATTGAATTTTATTTAATCAGAGAAAGTTTACCATATCTGCCGCTTTCACTTTTACATTTGGTTATCATAGGTCCCAAACTATAATTATTTAATAGGTCCATTCAGTTGTCAACCTAATGAAGAAATAATGTAACTCATAACTTCCATCCTGTCAAACAAGATTTTTTGACAAATTTAATACCCCATATCAATATCCAACAGACATCGCATTGCTTTGTCTTCCATGCTAGTGTCAGCATATTAAAAATAAACTTGTTAAAGAAAATAAGATGCCCAAAATATATTTGTGCAGAAACAATTAGGTGATAAAATAATTGCAGATGTTGAAAACGTCCTTAAGTGGAGTCATCTTGATTCCTGTTCTTTTAAGCTATATATGATTTTTAACTCTAAATGATGATCCAAGAATAAACAAGAAACAAATAATCATGAAAAATGCACAAAAAATGAAATATTTTTTCACTGTACATGTTATGGAAAGTCTCACATCCAAAATTTAGTAGTCGAGACAAATAAGGTGGAGCTGGTGAGGAAAAACTCAAATGACATTCTTATTCCGCTAAAGGATACTTTCTTCGATGTGCTAGTTACTGCGACACAGTGCAACTGTTGCATGCAGGGGCTTAATTAATTTGCTTAGAAGAAATATCCTGCATGAATAACAGAATTGTTTTAGCAGATACTACCAAAATTGTGATTATTAGAACCAGCACTTTTGCTATACATAAATTTATCATTGAAGAAATTTTCTAGCATGTTGTCTTTCTAAATTATACAGTGGATTTTACTCTTTCTAATATCTAAGTCCTACTACTACTTTACAAAATTTCATGTGCAAAAGAATATGCACTTTAATACAATTCATCGTCTCAAGCGGGATGTGAGATCAACAAACACGTCCTCTTTGCAAGGTATTGTGAGACCACCCATCTGATGATTGAAGCCAAACTCTTCTTCAGCTTGAGTTAACACGTCTTGAAATAATGGTTGGTTCAAGTAAGATATTGGCACGACGAATCTCTTCTTCTGGTTCACTCCTACATATACTGCACAATGACATTTAGGAGCACCTGCGGAATTTGAAAACCTCCTCAAGATTCTAGTACCTTGAATTGTTAGAACAAAATACTCAAGAAACTGATTTGAAAAATAAAAATAGAATTTCAGCTATATATTAATCTGCAGAAAGTCTGAATTTATACAAGGACATTAAAACTAAATAAGAAAACGTGTCACTAACTACCATAAAAGGGGCCACTAACAGCCATAAATGGGGCCACTAACTTCAGGAAGTTGAACAACTAAAGTTGACTAAGTCTATCTAGAAAATAGGAAGCACTAAACTGAAATAAGTAAAACAGTAAAAAATAATAATAAGCTGGAAAAAATGTCAATAGTCTAACACTCCTCCTTGGCATTTTTGTGGCAAACACCAATTCTCTGCATCAGATCTTCAAACATTTCCTTTGGCAATGACTTTGTGAAAATGTCAGCTAGTTGGTTCTCGGATGAACAATGAACAAGCAACACTTCATTAGATTATTGGACTTCTCTAATAAAATGAAACTTGATCTTGATATGCTTAGTTTGACCATGAAACACTGGATTTTTTGAGATTGAAACTGCTGAACTGTTGTCACACATGATCTTGGTAGCTTATGTTTGTTCATGGCCTAAGTCCTTCATCATCTTCCTTAGCCAGATAGCTTGATTCACAACAGATGCAGCAGCTATGTACTCAGCTTCTGCTGTTGATTGAGCTGTAGTTTCTTGTTTTCTAGAGCTTCAACTAAAACAACTTGTCCCCAAACAAAAAAGATATCCAGAGGTGCTTCTGGAATCATCAACTCTACCACCCCAATCACTATCAGAGTACCCGATCAGGTTCATATTTACTTCGGCAGATGTTGGGAAAAAAATTCCAAACTTGCTGGTTCCTTTAATATACCTTAACACTCTTTTAGCCGCTATGAGGTGTGTGTCTCTAGGCGAATGCATGAACCTAGAGAGCAAACTAACAACAAATAGAATGTCAGGCCTGCTTGCGGTTAGATATAAAAGACTAGCAATTAAGCTTCCATACATACAATCGTCCATTTTTTTCGAAATCCTCATCCTTGTCAAGCTTCACACCAGTAGATATTGGAGTACTCACAGGTTTGCTGTCTTGCATTTTGAACTTGTTTAGAATATCCGAAATGTATTTCTGCTGGCGTATGAAAATTCCATCACTGGACTACAACACTTCCATGCCAAGAAAGTACTTTATGACTCCAAGATCAGTCATGTCAAAGATTTTCTCCATTTCATCCTTTAACCTTTAGATTAGTTCAATTTTGTTTCCTGTCACAAGCATGTCATCCACATAATTGAGACAATTAAGGACTCGCTTGCAGCAGTGACTTTCACATACAAAGTAGCTTCACTTTGACTTCTACTAAGCCAAGTTGGATGAGATGATTATCCATTCTCTCATACCATGCCCTTGGGGCTTTTTTTAGGCCATACAAGGCCTTTGTTAAGAGATAAACTTGATCCTTTTTTCCGGGAGTTGAGAAACCATCAGGTTGCTCTACATAGATCTCTTCAGCAAGCAAACCATTGAAGAAAGCCAATTTGACATCAAGTTGATTAATCTGCCAGGAACTATGAGATACAAATACAAGAATAAGCTTGATTGTGTCATACCTTGCTACAGGAGCAAATGTTTCCTGGTAATCCACACCATATTGTTGTGCGTATCCCTTTACAACTAATCTAGCCTTATGTTTGCAAATTGTTCCATCAGGATTGAGTTTAGTCTTGAAAATCCATTTTACACCAATCACCTTGCGATTTCTAGGTATGTCAACAAGCTGCCAGGTTATGTTCTTCTCGATCATGTCTAGTTCTTCTTGCATAGCTCTCCTCGATGCCTAAGAGTCTTGTGCTTCAGCATAGCTTGTTGGTTCAAAGTAACCAAGTTACACCGCTGATAGACATCTTTTAAGGATCGAGTTCCCCTCACTGGTACATCATCCACTAGTTCATCTTCAGAAAGTTGAGGCTGCTCTATTGAAAATAAATCAGAATAAGAGGTCTTCTGATTTTTCCAATCACAACCAGCTGATTCACCAAACTTCACTTCTCGGCTAAGAATTAGTTTGTCTAATTTTAAACAGAAAATCCTGTAACCTTTGGATGAACTATAGCCCATAAATATGCCTTTATGAGCCTTGTTGTCCAGCTTACTCCTCTTTGTTTCCAGAACTTGATAATAACATATAAACCCAAAGATTTGTGAGATGGTGTATTGATGGTTTGTTCCTACACCAAGTATCATATGGAGTCATATCCTGCAAGGCCTTTGTAGGCAATCTGTTCAGCAAATATACAGAGGTATTGACTGCCTCAGCCCAAACTGATTTGGGATCTTTCTTTCGAGCAAAAGACATCTGGCCATCTCCATTACTGTCATGTTCTTCCTTTCAGACACGTCATTTTGTTGTGGAGTGTATAGTAATGTCAATTGGCGTTCAATACCTGCGCTACTACAAAACTCCACAAATTGAGAAGAAGTATATTCTCCTCCATTGTCAGACCTTAAAGCCTTAATACTAAGATTACATTGATTTTCCACTAAAGCTTTAAATCATCATATATTATTATAAGTGGGAAGCTTCTAACCTCAAAGTTGAATTACTATTTTACCCTTATTTTACCTCTAAAATAAATTAATATTAATATTTATTTAATTAATTAAATATTAAGTAAAAGTTATATTTAAATTCATGCATCAAATAAGATCTTAATGCATCATACATTCATGTACTAATTAAATGTAGATAATGAAGAGTCTAATAACCTTTCAACTTTAATTTGTAAGATAAGTGGGGGTAATGAAGAGTCTATCAAACACAATCACACCACACTATATATATTCCTTATTTTATTTAAGTTTGTAATCATCTTGCATACTACAGTAGGTTAGTCTACATCCCTTGTAAAATTTTTATTACCAGTTTGTAATTATAAGAATTTTTACTATTTTATTTATTTGTATCCTTTAAAATTTCATACACATTCATCTTCTTTTTGTTGAGAAATATGTAAACTATGATAGTTACAAGATGAATTTACTCCAACATGAAGTTGTAAGTGAATATTTATTTTTCACATCTCCATCGTTTTGAGTTTTTAAATATAACTTTGTAGTTGATTACTGTATTTTTGTATTCATCCTTTCTTCTATTTTAGGATATATAGTAAAGCTAATCACATTTTGTATTTATCATTAATTATTTTGAGGGTAAACATGCTAAATCCCATAGAATAATAATTATGTATTTTTAATTGTTTGATAATCATTTATCTTTTTAAACCAACATATTACTACTTTTTCCTTTTTATATTTAATCTCAAATGTTCAAAAAATTATAGTTTTTTATGAAAGGACTTAGATTTGAACTTTGCTATATAAATTAAAATTTTCTAATATCAATTAGGGGACAAACGTGCAATGCACGTTTCGAGAACTAGTATATTAATATAAGTGGGAACAAAAAAGTTAAAAATTGAATTACGATTTTACCTTACTATAAATTAAAATATTATAAAATATTTAACTATTTAATTTAAATATTAAATTGTTTCATTATAATTAAAATGTTGATAGACTTTTGCACTTCCTTAGGTTAATTCCTAATTAAAATATCTAACTTAATAATACCTATTTTCTATAATATATATATATATATATATTCTCTTTTTTGAGATCTTAAACGTCTAAATAATTTGATTAATGTTTTATTCTCTATCTATAATTACTATGATTAAAATAAATTATATTAAATTGGTTAGTAAAAAGAGCAATACTCCATCTCCCCATGTATAAGATCATGATTATTTCATTAAATATACAAATTCTTCAACTTTTCATCTTCTCTTTTAATTATTAATAATACTCAGTTATGAGTTAATGACATTAATAGTCTTTAATTTCTTATCTTATATTTTGTAGAGGTAAAGTTATGGTCTCCATTTATAATTCCTATAAATTATTTTTTAAAAAAAAACTAAATGGTGAGGCTCGTAAGCCTCTTTTATATAATCTCTAACTAATGGAGGAATATTTCTTGTTCACCAATTACCTCCTTTTGATGAGATCATTTCAGCGACTTTCATGTACCATTTATATTATTTTTTTGTTTAACTATAATAATATTATATAAGATTTTAATAGTGATATTTTGTATCCTACTTTCATTATTATCACTTTAGATGACTATTTTTTCAATTGGTTTGCTGTTTTATAAATTCTTGAATTTATTTGGAATCTTATATTTGTATATTGTATTTTGCCATGTAAAATATTATTTTTTCTTATTCATATTATATCAGCTCATAGATTATCACAATATATTATTCTACTTCTTTTATTAATGTGGATTGTAGTAAAACGTACAAAAAATTGATGGTTATTGATGGAGTAACTCATTCTTCTTATTGAGATTTTTGTAGCTTTAATGATTATTTTTCCATAATTTTGCTAGATATCTTGTTTTTTTACAATTTATGTTTACTTCTCTTTTAATATTATTATTTATTTAGATTTCAATTTCATAATCGATAAGCTACTTTTTAAAAACCGAGGCATTTTCAAATTGATGTATGTTCAAATAGTTTATGTTATCGATGTATATCATGAAGAAGACTCTTGAATTTGATAGGATATGGTAGAAAGAGTCAATAAGAGCTCGGAATATTATGTACTAGTTTTGTATTTATTTTTTAATCTACATTATTATTTATAACCGTCTTATGAAGAATGTATACATTGTATTTTTTTTCCTTCTCTATTTTTTCTGTGTTTTTTTCGTCTCTATTAGACATCTTAATTTAGTTTTCTATGAAGTCGTAAGTCTAAATACTTGTTTGAGCTCAAATTAGCCATTTGTGACTTTATTAAAAGTTTGCTAACTATTAACCAAAGTTTAAAAGTTATAGTAGATTGCTTAAAAAGAATTAATTTGAAACATCAAAATGTGCCCCTTATTGGTGTTTTATGGTTATATTATTAAAGATTTATTTATAATTTTTGTATTATATTATTCATTGCATTGTTTACACACTATATGTTTTCATTGCATTTTAGTCATTCTAATATATCTAGGAACACACGTGCAAAGCACGTGTCAAGAAACTAGTTATTTAAAAACATCAAAGACTTCACTCTTCAGTCTTATGAAATAAACCCAACACGTTCTGGTGTAGTCATCAATAAAGAGGAGAAAGTATTTGTTACTACTCAGTGAATATGTTTTCATTGGATCGCAAACATCCATATGAATGAGCTGAAGTTTCTGGTTAGCTCTCCTTACTTGATTTGCTTGAAATGACAATTTTGTTTGCTTTTCCTGTTGGCAAGTTTCACAAATTTGAGCATTAGAAAGAAATTCAGACATGGTTTCCACTAGCTCCTTTTTTTCATCTCCGCGATGCTTCTCATATTGAAGTGACCAAACCTTTTGTGCCATAGGTTTGTACATGTTTGTGAAGTAATAGTGTAACCTGCTCAGTTATTTTCTCCCAATCAATTTAAAACATTCTGTTGCTCACCTTGACATAAAATAACTCTACTCCAGAAGAGTCAGAAACAACACATTCACGATTATTAAAATGCAGAGAATAATTATTTTCAAGCATTTGTCCAACAATCAACAAATTTTGATTCATATCAGGTGTGTACAAAACATCAGGAATAGTTTGGATACCTGATATTGTTGAGATAGACACTGTACCTCTGCCTTTGACTTCTACTACCTCACCGTTTCTCACTTTTACTTTAGATTTGTAAGTATCATCGAGGAATTTGAACAGTTCAACATCATTGCACAAGTGATGTGTGCAACCACTGTCAAGAAGCCATGAATCAGAGGATTCACTGATTGAAAAGTATGAAACTGCAAGAGTTGCTCCTCATGTGCATCGCAAGCTTCTGCTACTTGTGCTTGCAAAGCACCAAAGGCCTTTGCTCTTAATTTGCAGACCTTGGATATGTGTCCCGTCTGCTTACAGTTGCCGCATATAGCATCGACTCTCCACAAATAATACTTCTACAGATGTGTATTTCTTTTACAATGTTTGCAAGGAGGGAACTTTTGCTTCACATCTCCACTATTATTTCCTCTATCATGCTTGCCCTTATTCTTTTGGTGGAATTGTTGCTTTCCTTTTTGCTTTTGTACAGAGAAAGCTCCTTCACTGAAATTTTCCCGTCTCATAGTCCTCCTTTGCTCTTGTTCTTGAAGTGCACTCATTAGTTCACCTACTGAAAGTTTCCCAGGTCCTTGGATTCTTCAAGGGAGGAAATCTTAGATTCAAGCCTTTGAGGAAGAGTCACAAGAACTTTCTCCACAATTCGTTTGTCTGTAAATTCCTCACCATGAAGTCTAATGTTATTAACAATTAAAGAGATTCGATCAGCATACTTACTGTCTCCTTCATATTCAACGACGCAAACTCTCTTTTTAGGTTCAACACTTGGATTTGACGTGTTCTATCGCTGCCTTGATATTCTTCTTTCAACCTATCCCAAGCCTCTTTTGCAGTTTTGCAAGCCATGATTCTGTAAAACATAGAATCCGCCACAGCATTCTGCATAAGCGACTTGACTTTAGATTTCTTGGCCTTCTCTTCATTGTTGAATTTGATCTAAGCCAAGGTAGGATTTGTTGGTAAAGCAACAAGTGGTATATCATCCGTCACAGTTTTCCAAAGTTCATTGGCTTCAAAAAAAAGCTTGCATCTTCACAGACCAAGTTTGGTAATTTTCACCGGTAAAAGTGAATGGTGGATTTAAAGGTAGGTTGTTGGATGCCATTTATGTTGAAGGTTAAAACCTTTTGGTCCTGTAAGATCAACTAGAGGCTCTGATGCCACTGTTAGAAAAAAATACTCAAGAAACTGATTTGAAAAATAAAAATAGAGTGAACTTATACAAGGACATTAAAACTAAATAAGAAAATGTGTCACTAATTACCATAAAAGGGGTCACTAACAGCCATAAATGGGGCCACTAACTTCAGGAAGTTGAGCAACTAAGGTTGACTAAGTCTAGCTAGAAAATAGTTAAGCACTAAACTGAAATAAGTAAAAACAGTAAAAAATAATAATAAACTGAAAAAAATGCCAATTGTCTAACATGAATAAGCGGACTCATTTTGATACCCATATTGAGATACTTTGTATCTTCAAATGATGAATCAAAAAGAAAAAGAATGAATGATTTTGAGAAATACACAACAAGTGAGACTTGTGTTCTGCATAAAAAAAAGACTTTCTATGTATGTGTATATATACGAAGTTAGTTGTAAGTTTTATAAACAAATTAAATGTGAAGAGAATTTGGTGGCCACTGGTGAGAGACAATTGCACATTAAGCTTCAGATGGTTTTGCTTACCCTGTTATTGTCAAGTATTCAAACAACAAATCTATTGAAAAACAACAATAGGCCCCAAAAATTATTTTACGGATACCCTTAAAATAAAATCGCCAAGGATTAATGAAGTTAATGCCAAGATGAAAATCCATATGCCAAAGAAGATAGTGGAACATGGTTTTGCTTCTCACCAGTAATTGTTCATTTAATGGTCTCAAATTATTGGCATTGGTGAGAAGAAATGAAGAAACTTATCGTCTTATATATTCAAACTAGCTTCATCCACAAATTTAAGGCCCCATATTAACATGGTGAACAGGCATCAGCACATGGCTTTGCCTAACAAACTTATCAGCTCCTCTTGTATAAATTAACTCTCTTCCTTGAGCATTTTCATCATCAAGCACAAGCATTATCAATTCAGCCATCAAAACTCTCTAGATTTCTTATTTACTTTCTTGTTTTCAATCTTCCGGAAAAGAAAATGGCAATGATTAGTACCAAGAAACTCATCAAAATGGCTAGGAAATGGCAGAAGTTTGCAGCCATGCAGAGGAGGAGGATTTCATTTCCAAGAATTGGCAGTACATCCTCATCATCTATAGTTGACAAAGGACATTTTGTAGTATATACATTCGATCAAGTTCGCTTTGTCATTCCATTGGCTTACCTTGACAATGAAGTCATTGAGCAACTCTTAAACATGTCCGAAGAAGAGTTTGGACTGCCGAGTGGTGGACCTATTACATTACCTTGCGATTCAGCCTTCATGGACTACATCATTTCACTAATAACCAAAGGCATAGCTTCTGGAGATCTTCACAAAGCGTTGCTCCTATCAGTTCCTTCTTTTTGCTGTTCGACTTCTTCTTTGCACCAAGAAAGTGGAAACCAACATCTTCTTGTTTGTTGAGTCATAATTAACATTTTTCTAATTACACTCTAGCTTAGATAGGACATAGGATGAAGAACACAATTGTAAAGCTCATCGTACAGATTCAATATTCAATATTATCAGAGAAGATTTACCATATCTACAGCTTTCACTTTTACATTTGGTTATGAGAAGACTTAAAAATCTAATCATGGATTAGTACATCTTATATATTAACAGCATTAATATATCAATTCTTCATTCAAAGGTCCCAAAATATTATAATGATACTGGAACAAATGCTGATGCTGAATAATTTCAAGAAATGCACAGAAAAGGAAAGTTTTTTGCACTGTGTTCTGCTCAACTAATTTGTGTATGTGTATATAAAAGTTTGTTGGCAAGTTTCACATTCAAAAGTTCAGTAGTCAAGACAAAGTTCTAAAAGAACAAGGGAATTATTATAGCAGATATGACCAAAAGATCGCGATTAATGAGAACTACAACTTCTGCTATTTATAAATTGATCATCGAAGAATATTCCTTCCTAGGTTCTTGTGTAACTAAACTATACAGTGAAAATTACTCTCCCTATCTACTCTTTCTGTCAATTTTCTGCTGAATGTCTCTCAAAGTGAGAGTGTTATAATTTTATAGAGAGAATAAAGATTACACATCCCTGAAGATCCGTGATTTTTATCCCTAAAGATCAATTGTTCTATCTCTACAAATCTGCTATTCAATTCCTCCAAATCCGTTATTCTATCAAAATATTTATTCCTTTGATTCTACAACAAATCTATATGATCATGCAAATTTATATCACTGTCTAATTACGTTAATATATACAATTATTTAGATTTCCATCATGCTAACATCCCCCCTCAAATTGATGCCGTTGGATCAAGAAGCATCAATTTGCCTTCTAGAAACTGATGGCATTGTCGTGCCATAGATTTTGTAAACGCATCATCTATTTGAAGATCACTGGATACATATGGAAGAGTAATGACTCCTATCTAGATCTTCTCCTATATAATCACAATATACTTCGATGTGTTTGGTTCTCTCATGAAAAACTAGATTAGTAGCAATCTAAATAGCACTTGTATTATCAGCATGGAGAGGAGTAGGATGAGATTGAGGAAATTCAATCTCAGCATGTAATCCTCAAAGCCATACAACCTCAGAGTAAGCAATAGACATGGATCGATATTCAGCCTCTGTTGAAGATTTTGATACACGATCTTGCTTTTTACTCTTCCAAGATATCAATGACTCTCCAAGAAATATGCACCAACCAATGACTGAACGACGAGTATCAGGACATCCCGCCCAGTCAGAATTACTAAAAGCATTAAGACAAATAGGAGACCACTTGGAAAGAATAGTCCACGAGTAGATATTCCTAGTAGATATCGAATGATGCGACGAACAGCCACCAAGTGGAGATGACGGGGAGCTCGCATAAACTAACTAACTTGTTGAACTCCAAAAGAGATATCAGTCCGAGTAATAGTAAGGTAATTTAGACTCCCAACTAATTGTCAAAACATAGTTGGATCAGGAAGAATATTGCCTTCCTTACGACGATACTTCACATTCAATTCCAATGGAGTATCTACAGAGGAGGAATCTTAAAGACAGCCAAAAAATCATATCCTAAGCATATTTGTGTTGGTTTAGAAACACACCTGAAGCAACATTATGAACTTCCAAACCCCAAAAATATGTAAGAGTACCAAAATCTTTCATATGAAAAGAATCTTTAAGCTGTTGTTGGAGGCTAGTGATTACTGAAGAATCGGTTCCTATGATAATAATGTCATCTACATACACCAAAAGAAGAACACAACCTGCATATGTTTTTCAAAGAAACAAAGATGAGTCATACTTTCTGCTCAAAAGAAAACTATAGCAAAGTAGATCAAAACTTATCAAACCGAACTCTTGGATCTTGTTTTAATCCATACAAAGACCGCTTCAACTTGCATACATCTGATGTAGGCGACAAGAACAAACTAGGTAGAGGTTTCATATAAATATCTTCTTTGCGATCATCATGGAGAAAAGCATTTCTGACATACATTTGATAAAGACACCAGTTTTGTGAAACAACAATGACAATAATAGTTCGTACCATAGTCATTTTTGCTATGGGTGCAAAAGTCTCCTCATAGTCCACCCCATACTCTTGTTTGTTACCAAGAACAACCAATCGAGCTTTGTATCGATTAAAAGTTCCATCAAAATGGAGTTTGATTGAATAAACCCATTTACATCCAATAGGGAGGACATTTGAAGGACATGAAACAATTTCCCATGTGTCATTTTCTTTAAGAGCCAAAAGTTCTTCCTCCATTGCTTTTCGCAAACAGTCATGCTTGGAAGCTTGTGAGTAACAAGTTGGAACAGAAATGTTAGATAAAGTAGAGGAAATTCCATACCAATTGGGAGTATGTGATACTCTGGTAGAGCGCCGAGTAGGCTCAAGAGGACCAGATCTTGAAGAATTCTCATATTCTAGTTGTAGTACAGTTTCAGGCGGCGACTCACTGTCGAGATAGGATAAAGTTGACCGACGTCGTTCATACACAATCCAGGTTTGAATCTCTTAAAATAAGATGATAAATCTTCAAAAGTAGGAAGAACAGGAGAAGCAGAAGATGAATCGACAATCATAGGAAAAAAATATTTCTCCTGACACATTACTAATTCTCCTGGCGTAGATCTACTTGTTGTTAATAGATCGGTAAGGGTATTGTTCCGAAACTAATTCTCAAAGAAAACAACATTTCTAGAAATATGAAATTTGTGAGAACATGGATCATAACAAATAAAACCTTTTTGTGAAGTACTATAACCCATAAAAACACATTTAGTAGATTATAAAGAAAGTTTATTACGCTGGGAAGGAGGCAAATGCACAAAACAAACACAACCTAATGTAAGAAACTCAATATATTTAGGATTTTGGTGATAAAGACGAAAATATGGAGGCTCAAGATTTAGCACTTTAAATGGCAATCTATTAATTAAATAGACAGCAGTAGACAATGCTTCCACCCAATATTTAGATGGTACAGAGTACTCAATCAACAAAGTACGAGTGACATCTAAAAGATGGTGATTTTTACGTTCAGCAACTCCATTTTGTTGTGGTGTATATGGACAAGAGCGTTGTGAGACAATTCCTTTGTGAAGTAAGAATTTTTTGAATTCATAAGACATATTTTCTCCACCAGAATCAGATCCTAATAATTTGATGCACGTAGAAAATTGAGTCTCAATGTAAGCCAAAAATGTCTTGAACATGGAAAATACCTCAAATTTGGATCGAAGAAAATGCACCCACACAAACCGATTATAATCATCTATGAATGTCACAAAGTATTTGAAATGAGCATGAGAAATAATTGGTGAGATGCCCCAAACATCACTATGAATGACATCAAAACACTTTGTAGCAGGACTACCAAAATTAGGAAAAGAAAGAGTTTTACTTTTGCCTAATTTACAAGTAGAACAATCAATGGAAGCAACTAAAATTGTTTTTTATTTCCCAACAAACTAGAATTTGATAAATGAGACAACACAACAGAATTTGGATGTCCTAAATGCTTATGCCAAATCTCAGTCTTACTAGCAGTAGAAGTACAAGCAAAAGATAGAACAAGAGGAATATAAAAGTGTATAGGAAACAATCTTCCAACTTTAGACCTCTTTGCGATTATCGTCCCCGACACCTGATCCTGCACAAGACAACCATTACGAGAAAAATCCACATCACAATTGTTATCTACCAATTGTCCAACTGAAATAAGATTAGTTGAGAGCTTTGGTGAAACAAAAGCATTCTTGAAAGTTGGAGTAATATCCCCAACCTTGGTAATGGGTAAATTACTACCATTGACAATCTGTATTTGTGATGGACCTTGATACTTACTAACATTTTTTAGGATGCTCGTTGAGTTGTTCATATGATTGGAAGCACCTGAATCAACAATCCAAAAATTAGATGTAACATCATTACCTTGTAATCCCAATGCTGAAAAGGCTGACACAATCATTTGATGAACCATTTCAGGATTAAGAACTTGTCCTGAATATAAGTTATCAATAGTGGAACCATTTATCCCATCTTGAAAAGCGTTGACCCTACGATTTTCAGGGCGCGTGGGACACTCTTTGATATTGTTTCCTTGTTGTTTACAATAATTACAAAACTTCTTGCTACAATTGCTAGCAATATGCCCATATTCCTTGCAACTATAGCATTGAGTTCTACTCATATCCCTGCCCTTTCCTTTACCTTGAGCAGCAAATGAAACAGTGACATCATTTTCCTTCTTGAAAGCATTTTATGTGATAAGACGTTGCTCTTCACGAAGTAATTCTCTAAAGCAAACATCCAAAGAGGGAGACGGGTCACGATTTATCAAATTAGAGCGAACACTCTCAAAGTCAGAGTGTAATTTCATCAAAAATTGGTCTCGCTTGCTTTGCTCATGAACTCCCTAAATCACTGATATAGATTCAGTTGGTATTTTGGCATAGACAATATCCGTAAATTCAGCCCATAAGTTCTGAAATCCAGAAAAATAATCCTGAACAGAAAGACCTTTGAAAGTAATTAGCAATTTTATACTCTAATTGAAAGCGTCTTGCGTTATTATCTTGGTTGTAAACCTTTTGTAAGTAATCCCACATGGCCTTACCTGTCTTATACGGACTGAGATTAAGAACATTAAGAGGGTCAATTGACCCTAGAATCCATCACCCCATCATCTTTATGTTGGGTTTTATTTGCCCTAAATTTCTTACCATAAATAGGTTTTCCTTTTAGGAAAAGGTTTTGGATTGACTAATCCTTTTCTTGTATGAAAAGGTTTAGGACTCTATAAATAGAGGAATGTTCCTTCTAACTTAATCAGCATTCACAATGTAGTCTTAAGGGCTTTGAGAGTTTTGGTTAGGGAGAGAATTTATGGGTCACAAGTTTGATAGGTTATCACTTGTGTGAACCTCCCATGTATTCCGAGTGAATTGGTTGAGGTTGTTTCCCTCTGTATTGTGTACTCTCATATTTATAGTGGATTGCTCATCTCCTTTGTGGACGTAGGTCGATTGACCGAACCACGTTAAATCTTTGTGTCTTTTGGTATATTTCTCGTTGTCTTCTTACTCGTGGTCTTTTGAGGTTTGCTTTGCTAGCTTCCGCATTTACACCTGCTTATTTTCGATCCTAACAAGTGGTATCAGAGCCAGATTCAATGATGGAGTCAGGTTTAGTGGTTCGATAATATGATTGAACCAGGTTAGAAGGAGGTGTTCATCTTGGCGGGTGTATTTCTAGCAGCAACCATTGTGACAGTAATGAAGATTTTGTTGGAGAAATTGTTTCAGAGAGATTCTTTGTGTTGAGACATAAATTTTGCAAAGGAGTTTATGGAGAGGAGAAGCAAGTTGTTGAAGATTAAGTGAAGAAGGTGGACAAATTTAGTTTGTCAGAAATTCAGGCCAAGGAGGAGATTTGTTAGGTTTTATTTGCCCTAAATTTCTTACCATAAATAGGTTTTCCTTTTAGGAAAAGGTTTTGGATTGACTAATCCTTTTCTTGTAGGAAAAGGTTTAGGACTCTATAAATAGAGGAATGTTCCTTCTAACTTAATCAGCATTCACAATGTAGTCTTAAGGGCTTTGAGAGTTTTGGTTAGGGAGAGAATTTATGGGTCACAAGTTTGATAGGTTATCACTTGTGTGAACCTCATATGTATTCCGAGTGAATTGGTTGAGGTTGTTTCCCTCTGTATTTTATACTCTCATATTTATAGTGGATTGCTCATCTCCTTTGTGGACGTAGGTCGATTGACCGAACCACGTTAAATCTTTGTGTCTTTTGGTATATTTCTCGTTGTCTTCTTACTCGTGGTCTTTTGAGGTTTGCATTGCTAGCTTCCGTGTTTACACCTGCTTATTTTTCGGTCCTAACACTTTACTCTTCCATTCACGTAGATTTGTTGTATCAGTAGGAGCAGGATTGCTTCCATCTATATGGACCCACAGGATCGCTTCCATCTATATGGCCCCACAGGTTTTTGCTTGTGACAAATAACTGAAACTGAAACTCCCAAGAAGAATAATTTTTTCCAGTGAAACGAACACTGAAGTTTTCTAGTGAAACGAACACTGAAGGATTCAAAGTGATGTGAATTCATGCTTTTGAGTAGCTATGAAAACTACAAAGACTCACGAAAGCAACTACAATGACCAAAAGCAAAAGTCCTAGGTGGTAGGACTGATTGTTGACAAACAGTCAACAAAAAACCAAGATGTCCAAAAAAAATTAGAAGGAACCACAGAGACTCTATGAAACAAGACAACCAAGAGAAGGCTCTAATACCATGTCAATTTTCTGTTGAATGTCTCTCAAAGTGAGAGTATTTCCATTATATCATATATTATTATAAGCATGAAGCTCAAAACTTAAAAGTTGAATTACCATTTTGCCCCTNTCCCTCTAATAAGTTAAAACTTTTATAATTTTCATATATATAATCTTCTTATTCTCATTCCATTATCTTGACCTTTCAAATTTCTAACATAAATGTAAATAAAAATAAAAATGAGTAATTATTCCTTATAGACAAAATTAAAGTAGATTCATGTATTTTTAAAATTAAATTTCATCTCTATCTTTTTTATATTTATTTTAATAATAATTCATGTGACTTTTCATGTTTCCATAATTTTGTTCTATAAATTTAACTTTTTCAAGAAAAACTTTTATTTACCACTCCTACAATTCTTGTGTGTAGGAACTCTAAACATGTGAAATAATGTTACAATTTGAGGTGAAAGTTGGGAGATTTCCTTCTGCAGTCACGAGAATAGACAAGAATTCAATTACTGAAGCATCGGAGCTTGATGTGTTAGTTCTATACTTATTTGTAGTAAGAATTATAATAAGATTTTCTTGTCTCTCTTCATATAGTTGAATTCTTGTTTTATTAGCAAGTTGCTCTAAATTCATATTTGTATTTTGTAGGCTCAAATGTTCAGTTTCACTATAGAGACAAAAAAAAAATGAAATGCATAATTATCTTGCTCATTTGTACCTTTTTTTTTTCTTACTTATAATTTTACATATACATTAATTTTGATCTTTAAGAATGAATGTGATAAAATAGGATGTTTACTCTTTTCTTTTCTTTTTATGAAAAAAAAAAAAAGGTGAAACATATAATATTAGATTAATGGTGGACAAGTTATGTATGAAGAGAAAATTAAATTTTATATAAAGATAGTAGTTATTCATAAATATTTTGATTTTCAAAATATAAATAATAAGACTTTTTACATAATAATTTTAAATATTTATAGTTAACTAATTAGTTTAAAGTGTTTGTGAATAAAAATGTAATACAATACTTTAAACACATTTATTATAATTATCAGGAGATTCAAAAGGCAAACTAAAAAAGTTGAAAGGTTTTGTTTTCCTTTCACTCAAAGTTAATCTTACACTATTTCATCTAACATTATTCTACCAATAAAATGGAACTATCGAGAAATTTAATTTAGATAATTGTTATTTTTTCTTTTTGCTTTGCAAACTTATTTTTTGAATTATAAACGAAGTTTGTTTTATTAATTTCTCATATTATTATCTTGATGCATTCATTTGGAGGTTAGAAAATTGGAGTATCACAATTAGTAGTAAAACAAAGTAAGAAATTTCAATTAGACATATTTTATTATTTAATAATATTATCTTTTAAGAAATAATACACTAATGGGTTACACATCCCTAAAGATCCGTCATTTCTATCCCTAAAGATCAACTATATCTCTACAAATCTGCTATTCAATCCCTCTAAATTCGCTATTATATCACAATATTTATTCCTTTGATTCTACAACAAATCTATATGATCATGCTAATTTATATNTTACACTCATGGGTTACACGCGCAAAGCGCGTGCTCGAAAACTAGTATTATTATAAGCATGAAGCTCAAAACTTAAAAGTTGAATTACCATTTTGCCCCTCTAATAAATTAAAACTTATATAATTTATATATATATATATATATAATCTTNGTGCTAACACTTTCAAGTATCCAAGTCTAATGCTCTACAAAATATTATGGTGTGAACGATTTTGCACTATGATACATTCATGATCTCAAGCGGAACGTGAGATCAAGGAAAACATTCTCTTTGCAGGGTATTATGAGACTACCCGTTAGATGATCGAAGTCAAACTCTTCTTCATCTTCAGTCAGCAAGTCTTGAAATAAAGGCTGACTCAAGTATGATGTGTATGTGTGTATATATACAAGTTAGGGGAAACTTTTACATCCAAATTTAATGGTGAGAGACAATCACACATGAAGATTCAGACAACAATTTGTGAAGAACAACATTAGGCCCCACTTTTATTTTGAGGACACTCTTAAAATAAAATCCACAAGAATTGATGAAGTTGAATGCCAACATGGAAATCTAAAGTTCACCTATCTACATGACAAAGAAAAGAGTGAAACATGGTTTTGTTTCTTCCCAACAATTGTTCATTTAATAGTTTCAACTTATTGCCACTGATAGAAAGCAACAAACTTATCTTCTATTTTAAAACTAGTTGCATCCACAAATTTAAGGCTCCATACTAACATGGTATACAGGCATTAGCACATGGCTTTGCCTTCAGTGGTTAGTGACAAAAACTCCAGCTCCAATCCAAGGTCTGTCGATAGCTTTATATAAATAAACACCCATTCATGATCCTTTTTCATCATCAAGCACAAGCATTATCAAGTTAACCATCAAGGTCTCTAAATTTCTAATTTAATTTCTTATTTCTAGTCTTCCAAGAAAAAATGGCTATGCTCAGCCCTAAGAAACTCATCAAGATGGTCAGGAGATGGCAGAAGTTTGCAGCCATGCAGAGGAAGAGGATTTCATTTCCAAGAAATGGTAGTGATGCAGACAGTTGCAGTACTTCCTCATCCTCTATAGTTGAGAAAGGCCATTTTGTAGTATATACAACTGATGCAGCACGTTTTGTCTTTCCCTTGGCTTACCTTGAAAATGAGGTCATTAGGAAACTTTTAAGCATGTCTGAAAAAGAGTTTGGGTTGTTAAGTGGTGGCCCAATTACATTGCCCTGTGATTCAGCCTTCATGGACTACATTATATCACTAATCAAGAAAGGCATAATTACTGGAGATCTTCACAAAGCGTTGCTCCTATCAATTCCTTCTTTTTGCTGTTCGACTTCTTCTTTGCACCAAGAAAGTGGAAACAAACAGCTTCTTGTTTGTTGAGTCATAATACATGCTAGCTGAAAATAGTTTTTTAGATAGGGCATACACTGATGAACATTACTGTAAAGCGAATCATACAGATATATTGAATTTTATTTAATCAGAAAAAATTTACCATAACCGCGGCATTCACTTTTACATTTGGTAATGAGAAGACTGTTATTAACGCCACTTTTTTTTATGGCAAACATTTCACTTACAGCAGTACCTTCTTGATTGAATAAGGTCTAAATGATCAATAAATCAACTATGTCTCCTTTTATCTGTATATGCATTAGTATGTCTAATCAGGCTTTGCTGAAATATCTGCATTAGGGTGGCAGAGATGAGAGAGCCACATCTGAAGTATCGTCGTGCTTGTTTCTTAATTAGCATCCAGTGTGAACAACATTTTGTGGTATTTTCAGAAGCAATCAGGTGATAAAACAATATGAGCAAACTAGTCTTGAAATCTAAATAAAGACTCAAGTATGATTTTCAGAACAACTGCAGACGTCCTTAAAGTTCGATTAGATTGAATAGGTAGAGTCATTTGATGATTCCCCTTCTTTCAAGATATGATTTTTAACTCTAACTGATGTTATAAGAATGAACAATTAACACATAATATTGAGAAATGTACAGAAAAGGGAACGTTTTTGCACTGTGTGTACAGAAAAGGGAACGTTTTCGCACTGTGTATATATAAGTTTATGGAAAGTCTGACATCCAAATATACACACTAAACCTATTGAATAGTGGGCCTCATCTTCTCACAACTTAGAATCAAGGACATCATAAGAAATTTAAAGCCTCAAGTATGGATAAAGCTGATGACTTGGTTCCGCTACTTAACTTCTTGTTACTTATCACAAACTCCATTCTAATTCTGCGAAATGATACTTTCATGGATATGTTAGTTTGCAAGCAAATATAACAAATGAAAATAGTTATTATAGGAAACAGCACTTCTGCTATTAATAAATTAATCATGGAATAGATTCTTGTGTTTCTGAACTACACAGTGAAAGTTCCTTTCTATTTTTAATATCTAAGTCTACTACTCTACAAAAGAATTTACACTTTCATACAATTCATGATCTCAAAAGGGAAGTGAGATGAACAAACACGTCTTCCTTGCAAGGTATTGTGAGACCACCATTGGATGATCGAAAACAAATTGTTCTTCAGCCTGAGTTAACAAGTCTTGAAATAAAGGTTGAATCAAGTAAGGTATTGGCACGACGAATCTCTTCTTCTGGCTCTCTCCTACATATACAGCACAATGTCCTTTGGTCACACTCTGGAATTCGAAAACTTCCTCAAAATTCTAGTACCTTGAATAAGGGGACTCGTTTTGATACTCATAGTGATATACTTTTGTAGCTTTATATGATGACTTAAAAAGAAAAAGAATGAATGATTTTGAGAAATATACAGCAAGTGAGACTTGTGTTTTGCATAAAAATAAAACGTTCTATGTATGTGTATATATACAAAGTTAGTGGTAAGTTTCATATACAAATTAAATGTGAGAGTATTTGGTGGCCATTGGTGAGAGACAATTGCACATGAAGCTTCACATGGTTCTGCTTACCCTGTTATTGTCAAGTATTCAAACAATAAATTTGTTGAATTAGGCCCCAAATTTATTTTACCGATACCCTTAAAATCATATTGACAAGGATTGATGAAGTTGATGCCAAGATGAAAATCTACATGACAAAGAAGAGAGCAGAACATGGTTTTGCTTCTCACCAGCAATTGTTCATTTAATGGTCTCAAATTATTGGCATTGGTGAGAAGAAACGAAGAAACTTATCATCTTTTATATTCAAACAAGCTTCATCCACAAATTTAAGGCCCCATATTAACATGTTGAACAGGCATCAGCACATGGCTTTGCATAACAAACTTATGAGCTCCTCTTGTATAAATAATCCTTCTTCCTTGAGCATTTTCATCATCAAGCACAAGCATTATCAGTTCAGCCGTCAAAACTCTCTAAATTTCTTATTTACTTTCTTGTTTTCAGTTTTTCAGAAAAGAAAATGACAATGATTAGTACCAAGAAACTCATCAAAATGGCTAGGAAATGGCAGAAGTTTGCAGCCATGCAGAGGAAGAGGATTTCATTTCCAAGAAATGGCAGTACATTCTCATCACCTATAGTTGAAAAAGGACATTTTGTAGTATATACAGTCGATCAAGTTCGCTTTGTCATTCCATTGGCTTACCTTGAAAATGAAGTCATTGAACAACTCTTAAACATGTCCGAAGAAGAGTTTGGACTGCCGAGTGGTGGCCCTATTACATTACCTTGTGATTCAGCCTTCATGGACTACATCATTTCACTAATAAACAAAGGCATAGCTTCTGGAGATCTTCACAAAGTGTTGCTCCTATCAATTCCTTCTTTTTGCTGTTCTTCTTCGCACCAAGAAAGTGGAAACCAACAACTTCTTGTTTGTTGAGTCATAATCAACATTTTTTCTTATTACACTTTAACTTAGATAGGACATAGGATGAAGAACGCATTTGTAAAGCACATCATACAGATCCAATATTCAATATTATTTTATCAGAGAAGATTTACCATATCTACATTTTTCACTTTTACATTTGGCTATGAAAAGACTTAACAATCTAATCCTGGATTAGTACCTCTTATATATTAACACCACTAAGATATCAAGTCTTCATTCAAAGAACCCAAGCTATTATTATTAATCAATAGGTCCATGCAGTTGTCAACCAAATGAAGAAAGAAAGGAAATCTGCAAAACTTCTCCACAAATTTAAGACCCCATAATCAATATCTAACAGACATCAGGCTTTACTAAAGTATCGCGTGGCTTTATCTTCCAAGTTAGTGTCAGAATATTAAAATAAATTTGTTGAACATAATAAGATGTCCAAAATATATTTTTACTGCAGAAACAATTAGGTGAAAAAACAACTGCAGATGCTGAAGAACCTAAATGATGTCCAAAATATATTGCGTGGCTTTGTCTTTCAAGCTATGATTTTTAAATCTAAATAATTTTGAGAAATGCTCAAATACTTCTTGTGTATGTGTATATATAAGTTTATGGCATTCAAATGACAGTCTTATTCTGCTAAATGATAATTTCTTCAATGTGCTAGTTTGCTCCACGTCGTGCAACTGTTCCATACAGGGTCTTAAATATTTTTTAAAGAAATATTCTAAATGAATAATAGAATTTTTTTTAGCAAATACTACAAAAATAGTGATTATCAGAACCAGCACTTCTGCTATTCATAAATTGACTATTAAAGAAATTTTCAAGGTTCAAGCGTTTCTGAACTATACAGTGGATTTCCTCTTTCTAATTACGTCCTACTAATTTACAAAATTTCATGTGCAAAGAGAATTTGTACTTCAATACAATTCATCGTCTCAAGCGGTATGTGAGATCAACAAACACGTCTTCTTTGCAAGGAATTGTGATACCACCCATCTGGTAATCAAAGCCAAACAGTTGTTCTTCAGCTTGAGTTAACAAGTCTTGAAATAAAGGCTGGCTCAAGTATGATATAGGCACGACGAATCTCTTCTTCTGGCTCTCTCCTACATATACTGCACAATGACCTTTGGGAACACCTCCGGAATTTGAAAACCTCCTCAAGATTCTAATACCTTGGATAAGAGGACTCATTTTGATTCCCATAGTGATATACTTTTTGTAGATTTAAATGAATGACTTAAAAAGAGAAGGATTTCGAGAATACACAGAAATTGAGACTTGTGTTTTGCATAAAAAGCTTTTTATGAATGTGTATATATACAAAGTTAGTGATAAGTTTCATATCCAAGTTAAATGTGTAGAGGGTTTGGTGGTCACTGGTGAGAGACATTGGCACATGAAGCTTCACATGGTTTTGCTTACTCTATTATTTTCAAGTATTCAGACAATAAATTTGTAGAAGAACGACATTAGGCCCCGCTTTCATTTGAAATAAAAACCACAAGAATCAATGAGTTGATGCCAAGATGGAAATTTGAAGGTCACCTATCTACATGACAAAGAAGAGAGAAGAACACGGTTTTGCTTGTTAACAGCAATTGTTCATTTAATAGTCTCACATTATTGGCATTGCTGAGAAATACAAAGTAGGCCTAATTCATTAAAGAAAAGAAAGGAAGAAACTTATCATCTTTCATTTCAAACAAGCTGCATCCACAAATTTTAGGCCCCATATCAATATTGTCAACAGGCATTGGCACATGGATTTGCCTGCGGTGGTTAGTGACAAAAACTTCAGCACTATTTTGTATAAATAATCCCCCATTCATGATTCTTTTTTCATCATCAAGCTCAAGCATTTTCAATTTAGCCATCAAAGGTCTCTAATTTTCTCATTTAATTTCTTGTTTACAGTCTTCAAAGGAAAAAATGGCAATGCTCAGTGCTAAGAAACTCATCAAGATGGCCAGGAAATGGCAGAAGTTTGCAGCCATGCAGAGGAAGAGGATTTCATTTCCAAGAAATGGTATTGATGCAGACAGTTGCAGTACATCCTCATCATCTACAGTTGAGAAAGGCCATTTTGTAGTATATACAACTGATCAAGCCCGTTTTGTCGTTCCCTTGGCTTACCTTGAAAATGAGGTCATAAGGAAACTTTTAAGCATGTCTGAAGAAGAGTTTGGGTTGCCGAGTGGTGGCCCTATTAAATTACCATGTGATTCAACCTTCATGAGCTATATCATTTCACTAATCAAGAAAGGTGTAGCTGCGGGAGATCTTCACAAAGCAGTGCTCCTCTCAATTCCTTCATGCTGCTGTTCGACTTTTTCTATGCACCAAGAAATTGGAAGCCGGCAGCTTCTTGTTTGTTGAGTTAAGGTCAACAATTTTTTTTGTACATAGTAATAGTTTTAGAAAAGCGTACATTGGAGAGTACACAATTGTAAAGAACATCATATGAATTGAATACTCATATATTTGAAAATATACCATATATCCTATTGCATATATTTTGATCAAGATTTGAAATACAAAATATAGAAAACTAAATCAAAATCTGTGATCCGACCCTTCTTCCGAAAAAAGGAAAGGAAAGGGAGAAGGACCTTCTCAAATGGATCCATCTTGTTCTGTTTAGGTTAATCCAGACATATATTAACTGACTGGGCAAAATACTGTAGATGCATAGAAAAGAGGACTGAGACACGGCCTGGACTGCAGCAGTGGGGAATCTTGGACAATTAGATCCACCACATCGATGAACAGTCAAACAAGACTCGCCCAGCCTTTTGGGTACTGGGATGTGAGAACCAATCCAAGTAACAAACACTTTTTCAATTCTTTTGAATTTGTTGATCCTTTTCCGCTTCAGAGAATCCCCCACTTCTTCCACTCCGCCCCGAAGAGTTACTAGGACAAATTTAGTCACGTTTTCATGTTCTCACTATTCAATTTGGTTATGAGCAGTGATCCTCTCGATTCCCTCATGTTGCTGTTCAACTTCTTCTTTGCACCAAGAAAGTGGAATCAGACAGCTTCTTGTTTGCTGAGTCAAGGACAACATTATTTTTGTTAATATAGCTCAAAATAGTTTTTAGAGAGGCAGAGTACTCAACTGTAAAAAACATTATACAAATTGAATACTATTTTATTTGAAAACTTACCATATCCATGTCTTTCAATTTTCAATTTGGTTATGCGAAGTCCTAAAAATCCAGTCTTGGAGGTTTTTAGACATACAAATCTGTACTAATATAAGGAAAATTGACAAATAAAAAAACTGAAGTAATGGTAAGTGTGACAACTAAAACTAAATTTTAGTCCTTACTAATCAGTATTACGTGTATGGATTCTTTTGCATCCATTGTTTTATGTTCCCAGTTAAGTCCATATTGTCTCCAAGAGATTGTTCATATTTCCAGAAATTTTGTCTAACTTTTTTCTTCTTACCACCATCGATCAACAAAATCATACTATCAAATATATGGATTTTGTGCATTTGAACATCCATGTATTATTATTATATGGTGGATCATATTAGATGACCTTCCTCATATTATAATGTATGTTTGCAATACATGCACCCACATTAGGAATACTACAATAACAACTAAACCTAAGTCTCAAAGAAGGTGGAGTAAGCTACATTAATCCCCACTCACTATATTGCTCCATTTAAACTCATTCCAGACTAGCTTCATTTTAAATGTAGAAACATACGAAATGTTCTCTAAATCTATGGCATTAAGTTACAATATAAACAAAGAAGTTAAAAATAGATTGGATAAGATGGAATTTGCAATTTAGTCATGACACTTTTTTAAATGTACGTGCTAGTTTGTACAACACAATGCAGTTGTTGCATGCAGGTGCTTAATTACTCTATCGTTTAAGAGAATATTGCCAAAATAACTTCTGCATTCATAAATTGATCTAAAGAGATTTTTCTGAACTACATAGTAAATTTCCCCTCAATATCCTCTTTATAATATCAAAGTCCTAGTACAATACAAAATTTCATGGTGCAAAAGAATCTGCACTATGATAAAATTCATGATCACATACAGAACGTGAGATCAACGAACATGTCCTCTTTGCAAGGTATTGTGAGACCATCCATTGGATAATCGAAGTGAAACTCTTCTTCAGCTTTAGCTAACAAGTCTTCAAAGAAAGGTTGTGTTATTTGTAGTTTTGATGATTTGACAAACTTAGGGACCTCATAAAGGTACCGGGTTTTCTACTTGAGTATTGCAGGTGTCTTGTTTGAAGTATTGCAGATGAAACAAACCCAGGGACCTAGTAGAGGTACCAGGCTCTCTTGAGAGTGAGCCAGTCGACTGCCAGCTGGAGATAGTACAGAAAGTAGGTGCACACTTCCCGATGGCGTCAGAAA
>NC_028640.1:62255118-62392801 GCF_001406875.1 Solanum pennellii
AACAGCAACATCTGGAGCTTTTCGTCTAGTTGTTTTAGGAATTTATTCTCTTGTTCTTAAATTGTAAACCACTCCTAAATCTATAAAGGAATTGGTGTGTTGAGTTAAAAGTCTAGGTTGTCCAGGTGGGATTGCTTAGTGGGTAGATTGTTTTTCTACTTTGGCTTGTTGAGCAATAGAGGTCTATTGCTTAACGGTAAGATTGATAACTCTTTCTTACATTTGGTGTAATCGTGTTTCGCTTTTGCTTTTGAAGATTAGTGAAAACGATTGAAAATCCTGTGAGACAGGTCGTGGTTTTACTCCCTTAAGCAAGGAGGTTTCCACGTAAAATCATTGTGTTGATTTTACTGCATTCAACTTTCTGGTAATTCTCTGAGTTGAAGTAAGGGACCTGGTCCATTACTCGTTAAGTGAAAGCATACATTCTATCAGGTTGTCACCATAAACACATACAGTATGTGTGTGTATATATACAAGTTTCAGCTTGAAATATTTAGTGATGGTCAAGAGAAGTAGGTGACTACTGGTGAGAAACAATGGCGGATAAAGTTTCAATGGTGAGAGACAATAGTTTTGCTTACTCTCAAAAGTATTCAACCATAAATATGTTGAAGAACAATAATGATGACTTTGCCTGGACCGACAAAGACCAAAACAGATAGCCACAGCCCACATGATGAATTTAATGAAGTGATTTTTCAAGCACAACTAGCCAAACTGATAGTCAAGTGTCCCCTATCTACATGAAAATGAAGGGAGAACAATGTGGTTTTGCTTCTCACCAGCAATTGTTCATTTAATGTGTTAGCGGAAACGCAAAATTAAAGAACAAGGAAGAACAACGATATTCAACGTGGTTCGGATTAAAATGATCCTACGTCCACCAAAGAACAACTGCACCAATATTTATTTCACTCTACAAAGAATACAAGTGAAATACTACAAGAGAGATAACACAAATGCCTTAGAAGTGAGAAGGAAAGTGAGAGGATATTTTGAAAATAAATTAAGAGCTACCTATTTATAGGAATGAATTCATCCTATTGATGTAATCCATAACATCGCTATATGTCAAAAATGTCAAGGTTAAGAATAAGAAACCATTTTATGATTTGCCTAAACTTCACCTACCAAGATATTATCTTGACTTTTAGTTTGTATTAATTGTCTTCCTACCAAATATTCATGTTAATTCATTTTTCATTTAGTTTGATTTCACAAGAACCAAACCAACTCTTTCAAAATGGTTTCTAATTATTGGCATTGGTGAGAAGTACCATTTATGAGATGATATTATAGCACATATAACTAGATTCCTCCACAAATTTTAGGCCCCATGCCAACTTGGCCAACAAACATCGGCACATGCTTTTGCCTTCGATGGTTAGTGACAGGAACTTCAGCTCCGTTTTGTATGAATAGTCCCTCTTTCATGAGCCTTTTCATCATCAAGGACAAGCATCATCAGTTCAACTATCAAAGGTCTCTAAATTTCTTGCTACTTTCTTATTTTCGATCTTCCAAAAAAACAAATGGCAATGGTCAGCGCTAAGAAACTCATCAAGATGGACAGGAAATGTCAGAAGTTTGCCGCTATGCAAAGGAAGAGGATTTCATTTCCAAGAAATGCTAGTGATGTTGACAGTTGCAGTGCATCTCCATCCTCTATGGTTCAAAAAGTCCATTTCGTAATATATACAGCTGATCAAGCTCGCTTCATCGTTCCATTGGCCTACCTCAAAAATGAGGTCATTAGGCAACCTTTAAGCATGTCTGAAGAAGAGTTTGGGTTGCCAAGTGGTGGCCCTATTACATTACCCTGTGATTCAGCCTTCATGAGTTACATTATTTCACTAATCAAGAGGGGTGTAGCCCCTGGAGATCTTCACAGAGTAGTGCTCCTCTCGATTCCTTCATGCTGCTGTTCCATTTCTTCTATGAACCAAGAAAGTGGAAGCCGACAGCTTCTTGTTTATTGAGTCAAGGACAACATATTTTTCGCTGATGCTAGTTCCAAAATAGTATGTAGAGAAGTAGACATTTAAAAGTACACAATTGTATAGAACATCATACAAATTGAATACTACTTTATTTAAAAATTCACCATATTCATGAGTCATGGCTTTCACTTTTCAATTTTTTTAAGAGAAGTCTTAAGCATCTAATGTTGGATTTTGGAACCTCCTTGACAGAAGGACTAGATGATATGAAAATGACACCGAGTAGATCAATCAATTAACAATAATTCAGCTATCTCAAACCCCAACAGTTTAGTCTCAATTATATGAATCACCTTTATGCATTATGCTCTAATCAGGTTCATTCATTCCAGTTATTAAAAGTTTGTCTTTTAAGTCAAAAGACGGTTCATCAACGAAGGATGGTTATGCTTATCCGTCAGTTGGTTTATGTTCTCAGTTAAGTCCACATTAGCTCCAAGGGTTTGTAATATTAGCACCCTATGTGATATGTTATTGGCTTAACTCATTCCTTCTTATCATCTTCCAACATCATATAATTATACCTACATATCCGTTCTCCTAAAGGTCCACTAGGATATGGCTTGAAAGATTTAGACGACCTTCTCTCATTTATCCTGTGTATTTGCACTACATGCATCTGTCAATAAGTTTGAAATAAATGGGATAAGATGCTATGATAAGCGATCAGCCATATGTACATTTGTTTCTTCCAAAATAGATTAAAGGAATAAGCAAGCCACAAAATTAGCTTATATATAATGCAAAAAGTTGATTCATATAATTGAGATTAAACAGTTTGGGTTTAAGACACAGTTGAATGCTGATTGAATGAACTCCTTTGTTTCAAACTTTCATACAGTCTACTATTTCTTCAATCAAGGAGGTAAAAAAATCCAACATTAGATTGTTGGGATCATAACCAATTCGAAAAATGAAAGCCATGAATATGGTGAATTTTCAAATGAAGTGGTATTAAATTTTTATGATGTGCTTTACAATTGTGTACTCTTCAATGTACGCCTCTCTAAAAACTATTTTTGATCTAACATTTACAAAAAGAAAGTTGGCCTTGACTCAACAAACAAGAATCTGTCGGCTTCCACTTTCTTGGTGCAAAGAAGAAGTTGAACAATAGCCTGAAGGAATTGAGAGGAGTAGTGCTTTGTGAAGATCTCCAGCAGTTATACCTCTCTTGATTAGTGAAATAATGTAACTCATGAAGGCTGAATCACAGGGTAATGTAATAGGGCCACCACTTGGCAACCCAAACTCTTCTTCAGACATGCTTAAAAGTTCTCTAATGACTTCATTTTCTAGGTAAGCCAATGGAACGACAAAGCGGGCTTGATCAGCTGTGTAAACTACAAAATGGCCTTTCTCAACTATAGAGGATGAGGAAGTACTGCAACTGTCTGCATCACTACCATTTCTTGGAAATGAAATTCTCTTCCTCTGCATGGCAGCAAACTTCTGCCATCTCCTGGCCATCTTGATGAGTTTCTTGGCGCTGAGCATTGCCATTTCTTTTTTTGGATGACTGGAAACAAGAAAATAAATGAGATATTAAGAAATATTTGATGGCTAAATTGATAATTCTTGTTCTTGATGATGAAAAAAGATCATGAATGGGAGACTATTTATATAAGGAGTATATAGACAGGCCTTGGGTTGGAGCTGACGTTTTTGTCATGACTAACCACCGAAGGCAAAGCCGTGTGCCTATGCTTGTTGGCCATGCTGATATGGGGCCTAAATTTTGTGAATGCAGCTAGTTTGAAATTAAAAGATGAGAAGTTTGTTGCTTTCTTCTCTCAACGCCAATAATTCGAAACCATTAAATGAACAATTGCTGGTAAGAAGCAAAACCATGTTCCGCTCTTTTCTTTGTCATGTAGATAGGTGAACTATAGATTTTCATCTTGGACATGTTGATATGGGGCCTAATATTGTTCTTAAACAAATTTATTGTTTGAAATAGTTCATAGCAACAGAGAAAGCAAAACCATGTTGAGCTTCATGTGCCATTGTCTGTCACCATTAAATTTGTATATAAAACATTCCCCTAACTTGTATATATACACACAAATATATAGAAATAATTTTAAGCAAAACACAAGTCTACGGACGTTCAAACAAACTTTTTACAAAGGCTTTGATGGGTACATCAGCAGACAAATTGCTAGTATAGACTTATCTATCATGAGACAGGACTTCAGAATTGATCTATACCAACAAAGGGCAATTTGCTTGCTGGACACTAGAGAAGAGGCCAGGATTGCACTCTTTGCCATTGATGACAATAAGGCACCAGGTATTGATGAATTTAAAGCATACTTTTTATAAGAAAACATGGGATATAATCAGCATAACAGGTTCCTTAAAGCTGTGAATAGCACTGTGGTTACCGTGATACCTAAAACTCCCCATCCTGAAGGTGTAAGAGATTTTAGGCCTATAGCTTGTTGCACAACAGTGTACAAAGTTATTTCTAAGATCTTATCAAGTTGAAATTGAGGTCGTTTAGATGGGGTAATTGGCCAAAGTCAATTAGCTTTTATTCCTTGTAGGCTTATTTCAGATAACATTTAAATCCTAAGCTATGAAATAGTGAAATGATACTCTAGATGTATGATAAAGGTGGACCCTACCGAAAAAATATGATTCAATTGAATGGCACTTCATTGAGAAAATGTTAAAGGAGATTGGATTTCCTAGTATGATGGTTAATTGTCAGCTTTACTTTTCTGATCAGTGATTGCCTTATCAGAAATTAACCACATGGATGGTTAAGAGTCTAGCTATCATATGCAGGGAGAATCCAACTTATCAAAGCAGTCTTAATTGGTGTACATGCTTATTGGGCCCAAATGTTCTTACTGTCAAAGAAGGTTATGAAACTAATAGAGAGAATCGTCCATTTCCAGGAAGGCCTTCGCATCTTGAAAGAAGGTATGTCTCCCTAAAGGTGCCTGTGGGATGAACCTGTTGAATCTAAAGATATGGAATACTGCAACCTTAAGCAAACTACTTTGGGTTTTGAGTTTGAAGAAGGACAAACTACGGAATAACATGGATTCATACATACTACATTGGAAGTCAGCTTAATGGGACTATGAAAGTTCCAATACAAGATATTGCATATGAGGAAATTCTGGCTGACTTGGGAAGACACCGAAAAACTGATCCATAGATGTAAATTTCTGATCTCAAAGGCGGTACTTTTTATTGATCACAAATCGCTTGTCATCGCACTGTGCTACTTTTGCAAGATCAGCTCTTAGATGCGAAAAATTAAATGATGAAGGGAGAAATGAAATGTCGGATTGAATCACCGCATCAGGGCTAAGACGAATAGACATGAATGACGAAATGAGGTATGTCATACTTGTGCTGAAGGAAAACATATATTTATACTATGGGTACAAATGCAAGGCACATTGAGGATCATTTATCTTTTTAATGCCCCTATGCCAAAGCATTATGGACATCAATACTAGCATTGCAAACATGTCACAGAGGCATACTCGAATGGAAAGATGAGTGGAAATGGGTGGATAAAAATTCAAGGGGTAAACAAGCAAGGGGTATCATCTTAAACGACAGTTTTGCAACAGTTATACACAACATCTGGATTGAACGAAACAAGAGGATTTTTCAACAAACTCAAAGACCAATGGAAACACTTCTTCATCACATAAAACTGGGACTTTGTATAAGAGTTAGTGGGAACAGAAAGTTGATGGAGTATATGCATACATGCTAGTTTTGGAGTTTGATATTGCACTGCATGTCCCTGAGTAGGATCAATGATCAGCTATTTTGGCAGCTAATCGAGTCAAGAAGAGAGCAATAGTTATTATGTTGACCCTATCCTAGAATATTTAGTTCTCTCTAGTTCCTTTTTTCTTGTTTTGCAAGCAAGAGGTCCGTTAACTCATTAGGAATAATAAGAAAAGTTCTAGCACTCCCTCATTTATAAAAATAAGAATAAAGACTAAAGGATTTTAGAAAAACCCAAGTGAAAGTTTGTTGTTACAAGTTTCATATCAAAATATTTAGTGGTGGTCAAGAGAGATAGGTGATCACTATAGTGAGAGATAATGTCATATGAAGTTTCACATGGCTTTGCTTACTCTCTAAAGTATTCAGACTACAAATTTGTTGAAGAACAAGACTCGTGATTTACATAAAGGACACCCTCAGAACAAAATCCACAAGAATAGATCAAGATGATAACTTTGCCTGGACCACCTGATTTAAAGATAGGGTGACAAAGACTCAAACAAAATAGCCACATGATAACTTTGATGAAGTGGTTTTTTTAGCACAACTAGCCAAGATGATAGTTGAGTGTCCCCTATCTACATGAAAATGAAGGGAAAAGAACATGATTTTGCTTCTCACCAGCAATTGTTCATTTAATGGTTTCAAATTATTGGTATTGGAGAGAAGTACCAATTATGAGCTGATATTATACCAAATAGGCCTAATTGGTTGTTTATCACAAAGTAGCATCATCCGCAAATTTTAGGCCCCATACCAACTTGGCCAATAGGCATCGGCACATGGCTTTGCCTTTGGTGGTTAGTGGCAATAACTTCAAATCTATTTTGTATAAATAATACCTCTTTCATGAGCCTTTTCATCATCAAGGACAAGCATTATAAGTTCAACCATCAAAGGTCTCTAAATTTCTTTTCAACTTTCTTATTTTCAATCTCCCAAAAAGAAAATGGCAATGCTCAGCGCTAAGAAACTCATCAAGATGGTTAGGAAATGGCAGAAGTTAGCGGCTATGCAGAGGAAGAGGATTTCATTTCCGAGAAATGATGGTGATGTAGACAGTTTCAGTACATCTTCATCCTCTATAGTTGAGAAAGGTCATTTTGTAGTCTATACAGCTGATCAAGCCCGCTTCGTCGTTCCATTGGCTTACCTCGAAAATGAAGTCATCAGGCAACTTTTAAGCATGTCTGAAGAAGAGTTTGGGTTGCCAAGTGGTGGCCCTATTACATTACCCTGTGATTCAGCCTTCATGAGCTACATCATTTCACTTGTCAAGAAAGGCGTAGCTGCTGGAGATCTTCACAAAGCAGTGCTCCTCTCGATTCCTTCATCCTGCTGTTCCATTTCTTCTATGCACCAAGAGAGTGGAAGCCGACAGCGTCTTGTTTATTGAGTCAAAGACAACATATTTTAGTAGATGCTAGCTCAAAAATAGTTTTTAGAGAATCAGACATTGACGAGTACACAATTGTAAAGCAGATCATACAAAATTTTAATACTAATTTATTTGAAAATTTACCATATTCATGGATTTCAATTTTATATTTTGTCATCAGAAGTCATAACAATCCAATCTTGGAGCACCAGACATATAAATCTTTAACTTATAAAAGGAAAATTTGACGCAAACCACATGTAATGGCAAGTGTAACTTTGTTTTATGTTTCCAGTTAAGTCCGTGTTGTCTCCAAGTGTTTGTTATGTTACTCATTCCTTCTTACCATCATTCAGCAATAGTAATCATACTGTGTTGAACCTATGGATTTGTGCATCTAAACGTCCACGTATTATATGGTGGATCATATTAGATGATCAATTCTCATATTATAATGTATTATCGTGCTACACATTAGGGATCGATGACCTCCGATAATACTACAATAACCTAAGTCCCAAATAATAAGGTGGGATCAACTATATAAATTCTCACTTACTATATTTAAACTCATTGCAGACTAGCTTCATTTCAAATGTAGAAACATTTTAAAAGTTCTCTAAATCTTTGGCATTAGGTTACTACACAGAGTTTCAAATATATTGGATAAGATAGAATTTGCAATTTAGTCATAGAATAAATAAGTCAAAAAGTAGCTTATATTAGCAACTAAATGACACTTTGTTGAATGCAGGTGCTTAATTAATCTGTTCAGCAGAAAAATTCCAAAAGAATTAACGAAATTGTTTAAGAGAATACAACCATAATAACTTCTGCGGATCTCCACTTTCTAATTTCTAAGTGCTACTACGTACTATACAAAACTTCATGGTGCAAAAGAATTTGCACTATGATAAAATCCATGATGACATGAGATGAACGAGCACGTCCTCTTTGCAAGGTATTGTGAGACTACCCATTGGATGATCGAAGTCAAACTCTTTTTCATCTTTAGCTAACAAGTCTTGTAATAAAGGTTGGCTCAAATTAAAATAGTCTTTAGAGAGAATAGTACACAATTGTAATGAACATCATACCACATTGAATTATACCACTCTATTTGACCACAATCTGATGCTTCATAAAAATGAGATAAGATGCTATAATATGTACATTTGCTCTTTACCAAAATGATAGATTTTAAGGCATAAGTAAGTCACAAAATTCATTATTCCATGGAAAATTTCCTTGACTAACTCAATAGTTTAGTTAATTCTAATTAAATCTCATGTGTCATTTAATGTTTTCTATCAATATCCCCCTTGTTGAATCCTCAAATCACTTTTATTAGCATAAATAATTAACACAATTGTATAACTTACCGCTCATTTTTAGAATAGTTCAATTTTAATGAAATGACATGAAGTACAACAAATATTGATAAATGAGACCCTAGGCAACACTCTAAGATCTTATTACCCTCTCTCTCGAATTACTTTAAAATTAAATAAATATTTTATAAATGCCAACACAGAAAATGTGCACACTCTTTTAAAGTCAAGTGAATATATCTACTTCTTCTTTTTGGTTTATTTATAATTAGTCAGTACATTTAATTATTGACATAAAAACACATATATATCTAACTATTTTTATTTATTTCTTTGTAAAATATTCATTCCCCTCCTCATTTTAAATTATTTCTCTTTTATTATCTTTCCGTATTTTAATTTTATTAAGAAAAATACGTGTGTTTTTATTTAAAAATACTATCAAGAAATAAATTATAAGTGTACTTCCATTTTAATGTTTTCTTTGATTTATTTCACTTATTGTGATATCCGTTTAAAGTTAACTTAGTTTAACTAAATACAAGACGTTTGCATTAAATTTGAAATCAAATATAAAGAAAATAAATTTAAGAGAAAAAAAGAGTGAAAAGAAAAGCAATGAATGAAGTTTACATTCAATCTTATCCTAGAATATTTAACTTACCTATTATTCAAGATAGATTCAATTTCAATCTCATCTCATTAAATTAAGTATAAAAATTAACTTTTTTTCCATTTTCTAACTTATGTTAATCCATCAAAATTCATTATTTTCCTATTAGAATATTTCAAATATTATAGTTAGTAAAAAAGAATTTATGAGAACATCTAATTTAAAAGGTTTTCCCTCTTATAAAAAGCAAGTGGTAGAGAAATTTTAAATACAGAATATGAATCGGTAAATGAGTGGAAAGAAAAATCAATTTGTTCTGCATGTAAGAAACAAAAGAACATCTTGAAAAATTGCATAAGAAATTTGATCAATTGAAAATGGAGGTAACTTTTTTCTCATCAAACATTCATTCTGAAGGAATATTGATTGTATTGAAGTGTTAACCTAATAAGGGAATACATGGGAGATATATATAGGAGATATAGGAAGGAGTACTAATCCTAATAGGACTAGGATTAAGGAGTACTAATCCTAATAGGACTAGGATTAGTACACAATAAATACTAATATTATTTAATACTATTATTTAATACTATCTGTTATTATTCCCCCTCAAGCTGAGCTGAGCGGAAGCGAACGGAAGCTTGGAACTGAGGTAATCGTGCTGTCGGCTCGGGAGAGGCTTGGTGAGAATATCAGCCGGTTGTTCTTCAGTGGGTACATACTGCACAGTCATGGTGCCGGCCTGAACTTCATCGCGAACAAAGAGACAATCGGTATCAACATGCTTCATTCTGGTGTGTAGGACGGAATTCTTGGCCACACAGATGGTTGATTTGTTGTCACAATAGAGAGCAGGAACAGTGTGAGTGGCGCGGAGTTCGCGAAGAATATATGTGACCCACATGGTCTCAGCAGCAAGAAGAGCAAGGGCGCGGTATTCAGCTTCAGTCGAGGACCGAGAGACCTTGGGTTGTTTTTTTGTACACCAGGAGATCAGGTTCGGCCCCAAAAAAACGAGAAACCCCGATGTAGATTTTCTGTCATTTTTATCATTCGCCCAATCTGAATCTGAGAAACCCCGAAGCTCCAAGTCCCCGGGTCGAATGAGTAAACCACGACCAAGAGTGCCAAAAATGTACCTGAGAATGCGTTTTAGACAATGGTAATCATGTTCACTTGGTTGATGCATGCGCTGAGCAACTCGGTTGACAGCAAACTGGATGTCAGGACGGGTAATGGCCAGATACTGTAGAGCCCCAATGAGGCTGCGGAAGTGGGTGATATCGGCAAAGGGGGTGTCGGCTCCATTCGTAGACGAAGAGACTGCCATCGGTGTTGGTTGACTGGTGCATTTTTCCAGTCCAGCTTTCTGCAACAGATCTCGAGCATATTTTGACTGATGAAGAAACAAGCCGCTGCCTGTCCGAGAAACCTCCATTCCCAGAAAATAATGTAACGGGCCAAGGTCCTTCATTTTGAAGGTAGTATGCATAGCTCGAGTGACATCCTGAATGAGAGCTGCAGTAGAGCCTGTAATAATGATATCATCTACATAGACAAGAAGAATGACTGTACCGTGTGCTGAATGTCGAGTAAACAGACTCGTGTCGTGTACGCAACACGTGAAGCCGAGTCCCTGGAGGAACGTTTTCAGACGTGTGTACCAAGCACGGGGGGCTTGCTTGAGCCCATACAGAGACTTCTGGAGTTTGCAAACATGTTGAGGGAAGCGGGGATCAACATAGCCCGGTGGTTGCGTCATGTAGATAGTTTCATCAAGCATGCCATGAAGAAAAGCATTGGAAACATCCAACTGATTGATGAGCCAATTGTTGCGCACGGCGAGTGACAGTACCAGGCGAATGGTTTCCTGCCGAATAACAGGACTGAATGTCTCGGAGTAATCAAGCCCATACTCCTGATTGTAGCCTTTAGCAACCAAACGAGCCTTGTACCTGGAAATACTGCCATCCGCATTGTGTTTAATTTTGTACACCCATTTACAGCCCACTGGGTGCCGCCCATGGGGCTTAGGTACAAGAACCCAAGTTTTCTGATCAGTCAAAGCCTTAAACTCGTCATCCATAGCATGACGCCAATAAGCATTTTTTGAGGCAACAGAGTAGGTTGTTGGTTCACTATCGGGAAGGGGTGTATTTGGTAGTATGGTAGCCTGAAAGGTTTTGGGTTTAAAGATACCGGCTTTGCCACGGGTTAACATGGGATGAGTATTGGGGGGTGGCACGGGCGGTGGTGATTCGGGGGTGGCCGGGAAGGACCCAAAACGGATCGGGCTGGAGATGTTGTGGGTATGGGGTGGTTCGGGTTGGTTGTGAGTGTGGGTGGTGGTTGCGGGTGTATTGTGGGTGACGGTCGAAGGGGTGATGAGGGGTGGTTGGGTAGTGGGTGGAGGTGTGGGGGAAGGTGGTGAGGGACCCTGTGAGTATGTTGGAAAAAGGGGAAGGACGCCAATGAATGATGTATTTGTGGAGGAGGAAATAGACTCGTAGGGAAACTCATTTTCGACAAATTTGACATGACGAGATATGTAGACTTTATGAGTTTGTGGGTCAAGACAGCGATAACCCTTGGAGGTAGGATGATAGCCCAAAAAAATACAAGGACGGGATCGGGGTTGTAATTTGTGAGTAATATGAGGGCGTAGCCAAGGGTAGGCAAGACACCCAAAGACGCGGAGGTTGGTATAATTGGGAAGTTCTTGGTAAAGGAGTTGATAGGGTGATTTGTTGGAGAGAGTGTGACTGGGCATTCTGTTAATGAGGTAGTTTGCGGTGGCTAGAGCTTCTACCCAAAAGGAGACAGGGAGATGAGATTGATGTAGAAGAGTAACCACCGTTTCAATGAGATGGCGATGCTTACGCTCAGCCACCCCATTCTGTTCGGGAGTGTATGGACAGGAGGTTTGATGTATAATTCCCAGGGATTGCAGAAACTGGCCAAAGATGTTATTGACATATTCCTTTCCATTGTCACTTCGAAAAAGTTTAACATGAGAATTGAATTGTGTTTTGACCATTTTTTCAAAAGTGACAAAGGTGGTGTATGCCTGTGATTTGTGTTTTAGTGGGTACAACCAAGTGTATTTTGTAAAATCATCCACAAAACAAATATAATAGCGAAAACCAGCAAATGAAGGAACAGCAGTAGGACCCCATAGGTCAGAATGAATAAGTTGAAAAGGTGCAGTTGTACGCTTCTCAGATAAAGTAAAAGGTAATTTATGAGATTTAGCAATTGAACAGGAGTCACAATTGTTTACATGAATGGAAGAAAAACCTAATTGAGACATTAAAGAATTTATTATTTGAGTAGACGGGTGACCCAGACGACTGTGCCACAACAGACTGTGGCCATCAGCCGAAAGAGCCACCGGAGCCACAGGAACGCTTTCTGAAACTGGGTGGGCAGACGAACTTGTGCCAGGAAGAACGTACAGACCATGCTCACAGGGGCCCTGAAAAATCACCCTCTTGGTAGTATTGTCTAGGATCTGAAAATCATTAGAGGTGAACAAGAGTGAGCAATTATTGTCTTTTGTGAATTGGTGAACTGAAAGGAGATTGGATTTAATAGAAGGGACGTGGGTAAGGTTACCTAGGTGAAAGATAGCGGTGGGGGTTTTAATGGTACCCGTGCCAGTGTGAGAAATATTAAGGGACTCACCGTTGCCAACAGTAATACCATTGGAGCCATGATATGGATTTGGAGCGTTAAGCTTGGATAGATCAGAAGTAACGTGCATGTTGGCCCCAGTATCCAACAGCCATTCAGAGGAAGGGCCGGCTTGAGATGCATAATTGGCACGGTTATCACTATTTCGGCTCTCCTCATACCGAAACCAGCAACGAGCAGCGGTGTGTCCTGTTTTCTGACAGATTTGACAAGTTGGACGATCCCGCTCGTAAGTGCCCTGCCCGCCGCTGGAAGATGACTGCCCGCCGCTGCCGAAGGAGTGCAGGCTGTTGTTGCTGCCGTGCTGCTGACCGTCGTACGGCGGACGACTGCCCTGCCGACCGCCGCGCCCGCGGCCTCCGCTGTTTCTGCCGTAGCCGCCGCGGCTCCCCTGCCGGCCGCCACCACGCCCCCCGCGATAGTTCTGGCTTGCGGTGAGGGCGGTGGCCGGCTCCATAACAGCGGCTTCTCGGAGAAGAAGTTTGCTCTCCAGATCCACGTTGATTTCTTCACTTTTTAGCCACGAGGAGAGAGTAGTCAGGTCAACGGGCGTTGGACTGATGCGAACCGCCTGTTTAATGGAGGAGTAAGCTGATGGGAGCCCCCGAACGACGCACATGACGAGATCTTTTTCGGGAATGATTTCGTTCACGGTGTCGAGGGCTGTGATGATGGTGGAGACCTCGTCTAAATACTCCGCCATAGTTTTCGTGCCTTTGGTAATTGTGTGGAGACGATCACGCAATTGAAAAATATGAGAGTGGGAAATTGATGCATAGCGTGTTGCGAGGGCCGTCCACAGGGCTGAAGCAGTTGTGTAGGATCGGACGTGTTTCTGAACCGTGGGAGAGATGACCGCAATCAAACATGATCGGATCTGGCCATCCACGGCTTTCCAGGCGGCATGGGCCGGATTGGTTTTTTCTGATTTGTCCGTGGCGGTGATGACTGCCGGCGGCGGTTCTGTGCTTCCATCGACGTATTTGAGAAGGTAATTGGCCTCAAGGGCTGTAAGAACGGTGATTTTCCATGTAGGGTAATTTATGTCTGATAATTTTTCGGGAATCAGGGCATGAAGATGCCTGAGAAGGAGTTTAACGCCAGAAGGAAGTGAATCGAGAGGATCCACCTCGGTTGTCATGGCTGCCGCCGCCCAAGAGAAGAGAGGGAACGATCGGTGCCCTAAAGAGAGAAAAACCTAGAGAAAAGAAGATCTAGGTTTTCTGGCTCTTGATACCATGAAGGAATATTGATTGTATTGAAGTGTTAACCTAATAAGGGAATACATGGGAGATATATATAGGAGATATAGGAAGGAGTACTAATCCTAATAGGACTAGGATTAAGGAGTACTAATCCTAATAGGACTAGGATTAGTACACAGTAAATACTAATATTATTTAATACTATTATTTAATACCATCTGTTATTACATTCATGAAATGTTCTTAGTAAATTGATTATTGACTTTATATGGATTTTTTATTGCAGTATGAAAAGTTGGCAAGTTTTGTCACTTATGCGAAGACATTACCGGATGAAAAGTAAAGTTTGGACCAAAATTTTTTTTAATTTTTATCATGTTTTTCTATACTTTTTACTTTGTCTAAATGTACTGTAATTTTTCTCATGATTTTTGTTTATAGTCTTTTAATGTATAAGAAATTAAGAATAAGAAGTCAAATGAACCAAAAAGTTAAAGTTAATGGCATACCTTTAAAATCAATAGAGGCAAATATTTTCTAGTTACTAATTTTACAACTAAATCAAATAATTTACAAATTAAAAATTAGTGAATTATCAAGTTCAATGATACAAGTTCTTTCATATTTAGTTCTCATGCAACTTGCAAAATCAGATAAAATAATAGTTTAAGTGCAAAGTAGGTATAGTATAAAAAAAATTCTTTTTTAGGCCAATACTAAGAGTACTTGCCAATTTAACTTACAAATTCGACAATGTTGGAAATTCCTTAATAATGAGTAGTTATTATTGGTTCAAGACCTTATTAATGAGTAGTTATTAATGTGCAAGAAGTTCCTTAAATTAGATAAATCTTACTCTCTCTCGTCCATTTTATATGTCATCTTTCGAATTTCAAGAATCAAACAAATTTATCTTTAACCATAATTTTTTCTTAAATCTTTTAAACATTTCAAATTATTAATCATTGTGATCATAGTACTTTTACATATACAAATATGTAGATTTCAGTTTTAAAAAAATTAAAGATTTTATGCATAAATTTTTGATCAAACATGAACTATTTGGCTTTCAAAATATAAATTGTTTCATATAAATTAGGACAAATAGAGTAGTTTATTTAAATCCAAAAATATGGTGATTTCTTTAGATTTCTCCATTGAAAATTGACTTCAATTCATTCAACACTTGTTTTTTTCCTCTTAATTTTTCCAGTCTTGAATCCTCATAATGATGGAAGATATTGATTAATTGGCCAAGAGCTAAAAGAATTCATTTCTTGACATTCCATTGTACAAATTTGAAAAACTAAAGATTACGAATTTATCGAATAAAACAATATATGACTCTCTTTTTTATCATAAAAATCAATTTCTTACCATTTCTAATCTATATTAATTCATCAAAAATCATTATATTCCTATTAGAATACTTCAAATATTATATTAGGCAAAACAATTATAAAAATTATCTATTTAAACAAGTTTTTCCTTTTATAAGAAGTAAAACTGATACAGAAGATTAAAATAAATAAATAAATAAATAAAGCTTCTTTTTTCTTATTAATTTGCTCTAAAAAAGTTCACCAATGGCTTCCCCATAATTCTTGTCGATGTCCTTTTTACATCTTCTATTTTTTTTCTTGTTAATTTGTTTTACTGTCTTTATGGACATTTTTATAATGCTTTCAATCCTTAGCCAGTCAAGAAAGGAAACCATGCAACTAACTTTAAAAAGAAAAGGTTGTTCTTAGGATAGGAATCGATAAATGAATGAAGCGAAAAATTAATTTAATTGTTCTGCAATAAAAAAAACACTTTTAAATGTTGCATAAGGAGTATGATTTTTTTTAAAAAGTTATTTTTTTTCTCTTTTGCTAACTTCTTATCTTTCAACTTATAATTGTTTTAAAAATTACATATAATAATAATAATAATAATAATAGTAATAATAATAATAATAATATTTTTTTTAAAAAAAAGATGTCCTTTAATTTTAATATTTATTTATGTTTTATTTAATTTTCTTCACTCGTTTTGATATTCTTCCGAAATTAACTAAAATACAAGATATTTGAAATTAAAACTGAAATCCAATCAAAAGGAAAGACGAAAGAAAATTAAAGGAATAAATAAAAGTCAATAGAAGAAAAGAGTGAAAAAACAATGAATGAAGTCTAAAAGTTGAAAGAAAAAAAGTATAAATAAAGGGCAAAATAATTAATAATTCTTTTAAAAGTTACATGTATTAACTTATTAATTTAAATATAAGATGAAAAAAATAAAATGATTTTAAAAAAAAATGTAAAAAAAGAAAAAAGAAAACTACATATCTGGCGGTGTTATTATACACACAATCAATTTTACCTTATTAGAAATATCATATCAGCATAAAATATGTACGAAAATATAAAAAAGTTAAGTTCAAAGGAGGAGAAGAGGTAATAGAAATCATGTCATCGTTGTGATTTCTGTTATAATTTAAAAGGATCTCATGTCTTATCCAAAATATATAACTACCTATATATTATCTGTCTCTTTAGGATAGATTTAAATTCAGTTCATCTCATCTAAGTATAAAAATAATTTTCTTACCATTTTCATATGCTAATCTATCAAATTCATTATTTTCCTATTTAGATGCTTTAACTATTATATTTGGTAAAAAAATAATATGAACATCTACTTTGAAAAGGTTTTCCCTCTTATAAGAAGCAAATGATACACAAAATTAAAATAAATAAAGTTTCTTTCTTAATAATTTGCTCTAAAAATATTTATATATGGCTTCTCTAAAGTTCTTGTTGATGTCCTTTTTACATTTTTTCTTTTTTCTTTTTATTTGTTTTATGGTCTTCATGAACGTTCATATGGTGTTTTCAATCCTTAGCGAGATGAAGAAAGGAAACAATACAACTAACTTCGAAAAGAAAGGGTTCTCCCTGGAATACGAATCGGTAATCGATAAATCAACTTGTTCTGCATGTATTGAAGAATTAAAGGAACATTTTGAAAATTTGCATAAGGAGTTTGACCAGTTAAAAACGAAGGTTAATTTTCTTTTCATCAAATATTCATTCCTAAAATTAATTGATTATTAACTTTACTTGGTCTTTCCCTTTGCAGTATGAAAAGTTGGCAAGTTTTATCAGTTATGTGAAGACAATACATGATGAAAACTAGAGTTTGAACACAAATTTTTTAGTGAAAAAGGTTCGGTATACATTAGAATAAAGTAATTGTAGTTTTCTGAAAATTCTAGCCAGTTGTATAGCAAAGTTTTTTCCTTTAGATTTAATTGTTATCATGTTTTTTGTACCTTAACTTTGTCCTATGATTTATCTCATGATTTTTGTTTAGTCTTTTTTACATAAGATCAATTAAGAAGTCAAATAAACCAAAAAAATACATCTATTTAAAATTAATGAACAGACCTTTAAAAGTTAAAATCAATGGAGATAAATGTTTTCTAATTACTAGTTTTATCACTGAATTAAATTAATTACAAATTAAAAATTAGTTAATTATCACATTTAATGGTACAAAAGTTTTTCCATACTTGGTGGTCATGCTAACTTGCAAAATCAGGTAAAATAATAATATAAGTGCAAAATGGCATACTTAAAGAATTTCCCTTTTAGGCAAATACGTGCCAATTCACTTACAAAATCGACTTTTCTAACCTATGACTAGTACAAGATAGCCCGTGCTGTGTACGGATTCAATAATATTTGTGAAATATTTAAGATAATTTAAAAAAAATTCTTTTAAATTATATGTATTGACAAATGAAATTAACTTAATCTAATTAAGCATTAAAGTAATTTGAGGAGTTTATTTATTAATATTATTAGGAGTTTATTTACTTAACTAATGTTATTATAAAGTATTGAAGTAAGTAAAATAATTAATTGTTGAGGGGGTCGGTAAACATAATGAAATAAGTTAAAATTTAATAATAAATTATATTATGGAATTAAAATAATCCATTAGTAATTTTATTAGAAAATATTAAAGTAAGTAAAATGAAACATTGTCATTTAATAATAATAATAATAATAATAATAATAATAATAATAATAGTAATGACAATATTATACTTTAGTAAGTAATTAGTAAGTTTATTAGAAAGTATTAAATTTAAGTAAAATAATAAACGGGTGGGTAAACATATTAAAATAAGTAAATATTTTAAAATTATTTCTATTAAGAAATTAAAATAAGTTGTTAGTGAGTTTTTATTAGGAAATATTGAAGTAAGTAAAATGAAATATTATTATTTTATAATAATGACAATTTTTTATAAATATTTGCAACAAAAAGGATATAAATTGACATTATTATAAGTTAAAATTATCTGAACAGCCTCCCGTCAATAAGCAAGCACATTGACGGAGAACTAAATTTTCAAAGCTAAAAAAGATTCTATAATTGCGAAAAAATTGTATAGAACCAAAAGAATAATTTTTTTTATTTTTTTTCATAAAAAAATGAAATAACTAAAATATAAATAAGTAATACATAAATAATTAAATTTTAATTACTAATATTTTCATAAAATTAAACTTAGAAGGAATTAAAAAGGGAGAAAAGGGTTGTAACTAGGGCTGTTCATGGTTATGGTTAACAACCAAATTAAATCGCATTCCAAATCAAACCGATTAAAAAAAACTGATATTTGATTTAGTTTGGTTAGATTTGATTTTTAAATTTTCAAAATCGATAATATTTGGTTTGATTTTGATTTTACTAAAATATAACCCCAAAAATAACCAAATCGAACCGTTAAATTAGATATATAGATTTTATAATTATTTATATATTATTTATAAATAAATTAAAAATATTTTGTTAAATTTTAATTAACTTAAGTTTTAACTTTATCATTTTCTCACAACCAACATTTTAGCCCAAGTGTAATAATTTCAAATTCAAGTCTATCAAAATCCATTTTAGTTTTTGTAAACTACTATATTTCACATAAAATAGTCATACACTCTAATATTGCTTAATTGTTTGACTGAACCGACATTAACTTTTCTGTAAATTGCTCATGTAATTGGTGTTTGTGTCTATCGAGATACATACGTACTGAAGAAAATTATTACTTTTAAACTGAATAAACCATAAAAATCGAACCAAATCGATAATAACCAAATCGTTGGTTATTTTTTTTCGTTTGATTTGGTTAGATTGGTTTGATTTTGATTTTAATCAATAATCGATCCAAATCGAACCACGAACACCCCTAATTGTAACCAAAATTTGAAACTGAGACCTTGGTTAACCTCTGGCCAATAGGCCAAGATACACTTTCAGTCATGTTGACGGCCAGCTGTGTGTCATTCCCCTTTCTTATATATAACAGTAGAAAAAATACAACTATAGAGTATCATAATTGTAGGGAGTAGGGACTCATCAAGTTATATTGTTATACATTAATTCAAATTCAACTTTTTTTGTACGAATGATTGAATTTTATGTAAAATTTATTTAAAAATTAAAGATTATTATTTGTGAACTCATAATTTAATGTAACGAATTCAATTCTAAAATTTTACAGTTTAAACTTATAACTTAAATATCTTAAAAATTGCATCTCATTAAATTATTTATAAAAATCAATTTCTTATCATTTTTTAACATATGCTAAAGTACGCTAATCTATCAAAATTCATTATCTTTCTTATTAGAATACATCAAATATTATATTCGGTAAAATTTTTTTTATAAAAACATCGATTCAAAAAGGTTTACCTATTTAAGAAGAAAGTAATATAGAAGATTAAAATAAATAAAGTCTATTCCTTATTAATTTGCTCTAAAAATATCTACCAGCGGATTCTTGATCCAAAGATCTTATCGATGTCTTTTTTTACATTTTTTCTTTTTTCTTGCTATTTGTTTTATAGTCTTCATGAAAATATTTTGGTAATTTCAATCCTTAGAGAAATCAAGAAAAGAAACAATGCAATTAACTTCAAAAAGAAAAGTCTCTCGCTAGCATATGAACCGATAAATGAATGGATCAAGAAATCAACATATTTTGCATGTGTAAAAAATTATTAAAGGAACTTCTAGAAAAGTTACATAAATTATTGAGTTAGACTGATTAAAAATGAAGGTAAATTTCCTTTTCATCAAATATTCATACATGAAATGTTCTAATAAATTGATTATTAACTTTACAATCTGACATTTTCGTTTGTAGTATTAGTAGTTTGCAAGTTTTGTCAATTATATGAAGATAAGATCGGATGAAAAGTAATGTTGGACCCAAAAATTTCTAATGAAAATGGTTGGGTATTATTAAAATAATTGTAATTTTCTTTTAGAAAATTCTAGTTGTATAGAAATATTTTTTTCTCATATTTAATTGCTATCATGTTTTCATACCTTGAATTTTTTAAAATGTACTATAATTGTTCTCATATTTTCTTTTATAGTTTTTTCAATGTATAAGAATAAGAAGTCAAATTAACCAAAAAAAAAAACATAATTAATGGCATAGCTATAACTTAAAATAAAACCAATAATAATTTAATATTTTCTAATTACTAATTTAAAACATATTTTAGAAAATTAGTTAATCATCACATTTAGTGGTACAAGTTTTTCTATCATTTAGTGGTACAAGTTTTTCTATATTTTGCAAAATCAGGTAAAAATAATAGTATAAGTGCAAAGTAGGGATAGTCAAAAAATTTCTTTTTTAGGCAAATACTAAGGATACTATTTATGAATTTCAATTACAAATTGGACTATATCTAACATATAATATTAGAAAAATATAAACAAAAAACATCATTCATAGTGAACAACATTTGATTATTTTAATAGTATAAGTGCAAAGTAGTGAATACAAATCAGAATACGTGAGGACAGAGAAATCAACCTGTTCTGCATGAAAGAAACATATTGAAAAGTAAACCAAGATTAATTTATTCATGGGATGTTCTAATAAATTGATTGTTGACTTTATAATTTGACCTTTTCATTTGACTTATGAAAAATTTGCAATTTTTGTTAAATATGTGAAGACAGTATCTGGTGAAAAGTAAAGTTTGGACCAAAAATTTCTAGTGAAAAAGGTTGGGTGTTATTAAAAATAGAGTAATTGAATTTTTCTCTTTGAAATTGTAGTTGTATATAACAATGTTTTTTTTTAACAGATCTAATCGTTATCATGTTCTCCGTACCTTAATTTTGTTAAAATGTACAATATTTATTCTCATGATTTTCGTTCATAATCTTTTTGATGTATTAGAATTAGAAGTCAAATAAACCAAAAGAAATTATTTTTAAAATTAATGGCAGACCTTTAAAATCATTAGAGACAAGTATTTTCTAATTACTAATTTTACAACTAAATTAATTAAAGGGTTACAAATTAAAAAACGGAAATTTTTCAAAATGTCAATATTTTAACATATAATAAGAATTATTGTCAACATGTTTAATATTTAGTAAAAATGTCAAAGCTTTAGTTTATTATGTATTATTATTTGTTTTAATTTAAAGAATATAATTGTTAACTGTCAAAAAGGAGAAATTTAGGGAAGAGAATCTTTTTAAAAAGAAACAATTGCTTAAAAGTCTCATCAGTCACAAAAATTTAAAAATAAATACAAATTCAAAAAATTAAACACAAAGAACTCATCCCACTTGTTCATCAAATTTCTAGTATCGATTTTTAAATTTTCATTGATAATACTGTTGAAATGAGTTCGATTAAATCGCTTTTTTTAAATTTGTATTTTTTAAAATATTGTATCAACCTCAACTAATTGTAGTTTTTTAATTATGTATGTTATTCTTTCTAGAATCATGTATCTTTCTTTAATCGTATTCATATGTAATGATTAGATTATATTGGAATACAATCCATAAAGTTTTTGTAATACAAATAAAAGAAAAATATATTTGGCAGTTATGTAATACAATTTTGATCTCTAGGATACAATTTTAGTTTCACTATGAAAGTAAAATACCAATTTTAATTTTAAATGGTAAAGTGATTATATACAATACAAATTTTGTTGATATACAATTATGATGAAAACATAAAAAAAAAAAGAAAAACATACTTATTATCATTAAAATTGAGATTAAAATACGAAATGAGGACAATAAATACTCACATCAGTTGAAATACAAAATTGATTTTGTTGATATATCATTAGGATGAACACAGAAAAATACAAACTTTTTTGAATACAATGTGAGAGTTAAATACAAAATGATCACAATAAAATACTCACCACAATACAATATTCATTTTTAATTTGAATTGTAAAGTGAACACATAAAATATAAAATTTGTTGGTATACAATTATGAGGAAAACATAATAAAAAGAAATACAAACTTGTTGTCATTGAAAATTAAGATTGAAATACAAAATGAGCACAATAAATACGACTTCAATTGATATACAAATGTAACTTATACAATTGTGATGAATACAAAATAAAAAAAAAATAAAACTTGTTTGTATACAAAGTGATATTGAAATACAAAATAAACAAATTAAAATATAAAATTATCGTCATTTGTGTTCTAAGTAGAAAATTGTGATATTTGAAAAATAGAACATTGTTGTTTAAGTTGGATACCTCTAGTAATTCTCTTAGATTCAGTTATTGGAGAGTGATTTAGAGTTTATCAAACTCAAAACCTGATTTCAACTACAAACAACAATTTGAATGATTTAAACAAAAATAAAATCATAAAACAAATATTAAAAACAGATAAAGACTCATATTTTAATAAAAGATATTGTGTGAATATCTTTATAAATATATTTTTTCAATTTCTGGAAAAAAAGAAGAAGAAGAGAGACAAATTTTGAAATGGAGAAGAATTGAAATATGAAAATATGAGAGAGAAAAAATATTTCATTCCTTAAAAACATATGAGAGAGGATTAATTGAAAATTTTATAATTTAAATGAGATAAAATAGAAAGTAAATTAGAATACACAATCTTTTTTAAAATAATGACATTTTAACATTTTTACTAATATTTTTAAAATATAAAGATTTTTACTAATTAAATTAGATTATTTGACTAGTTTACTAATTTTCTCCTTAAAATTAGTTAATTATTACGTTTAACGGTACAAGTTTTTCCTTATTTGGTTCTCATGCAACTTGCAAAACCAAGTAAAATAATATTATAATTGCAAAATAGGCATAGTCAAAAAATTTCTTGTTAAGGCAAATATATACTAAGAGGCCTAAGAGTACTACTTGCCAATTTCACTTACAAATTCAACAATATTAAATACATAATAGTAGAAAATATAAATAAAAAGCATCGTTGATAATGACTGATCAAATTATTTCGTTGTTAATAAATGATAATATATTCAAATTCAACATTTTTATGTGGATAATTGAAATTTATGTAAAACTTGATCAATAAGAATTTCAAAAACTATGATTTCGTTAACTCATAATTTGACATAATAAATTCAGTCTTAAAGCCTTAAAGGTTAAACTCACAAGTTAAATATTTTTTTTAGTTAAAATAAGTTAAATTTTGAATCCACCTTAAATATCAATACAACACACAAAATAAAAGAAAATCACAAATCAATTATTAAATGGGAAGTAATTAGCGATTTCCATATTTTAATTGACAAATCTATAATAAATCCTTAATGTCCCTTCTTATTATAGGAAATCTTTTAATGTTTTGAAAAAATATATAGTTGAAAATAATCCATGGAAACTCTATCTTGGGTAGATTCATAATGGTCCCTTTAATTTAAGCTTTGAGTCCTTTTCCATTTTCAAATTAATTTAAGTTTTAAATTTTTAAGATTATTTTTAAAATATTCTTCTAATTTTATCTTTTAAGTTGGTATTGAAATTAGTTATTATAATTAATGTTTAGTTATTTTTCATAATAATTAATATGGGTAAAAATGAAAAATTATGTTCAATTTATGTTCTAACCTACTTTTCTTAAAGGATGTGAAACACCTTAAAACTTAAGTTAATATGAAATGGAGGGAGTATTAATTTTCTCTTTCAATAAAAATGACCTATGGCTTCTCCAAATTCCATAGTTCTTGTTGATGTCTTGCTTACATTTTCTCCTTTTTTCTTGTTGTTTGTGTTTATCATCTTCATAAACATTTTTTATGGTGCTTTTAATTTTTAGCGAGATCAAAAAAGGAAATAATAAAATTAAACTTTAAAAAAAAGACGCTCTCCCTAAAATACTAACCAATAAATGAATGGAGTGTGAAACTAACTTGTTCTGCATGTATGAAGATTTTACAGAAACATCTGAAAAGTTGATCTTTTTATTCTTTTCCTCTTTTACTAACTTCTTATCTTTTCACTTTTAGTTGTTTTAAAAAAATTACATATATTTCATAATAATAATAATATAATAATATTTTTTTAAAAAAGTGTCATTTAATTTTAACGTTTTAATTATTTTAATATTTTCTTAATTTTCTTCGATATCCTTTCTAAATTAACTTAAATACAAATATTTTGAATTAAATTTGAAATCTAATTAAAATAAGGCAAAGAAAATAAAAAAGGAATAAATAAAATCAATAGAAAAAAAGAGCGAAAACAATGAATGAAGTTTAAAATTGAAAGAAAAAAATTTAAATATAAGTTAATTTTTTTTAAAAAAAAGTTACATGTATAAACTTAGTTTAAATACAAGATAAAGAAAATAAAAAGAATTTTCTAAAAAAAATTAAAATTTATTTTTTTAAAAAAAATACATATGTGGCGATGCGTGTCAGACACGCAACTACTTTTATCTTGGAGGTGTTACATCACCATAAACGTGCATGAAATACAGAAAAATTGAGTTTAAAGGGGAGGAGAGGATAATAGGACCCGAATTAAGTTAACATGTATCGTTATGATTTCTAATATAGTTCAGGAATCTTATATCTTATCCAAAATATATAACTATCTATATATTATCCAAGTCTCTTTAGGATAGATTCAAATTCAATTCATCTCATTAATTAAATTAAGTATAAAAAATTAATTTCTTACCATTTTCTAACCTATGCTAATCCATCAAAATTCATTATTTTTCTATTAGATACTTCAAATATTATATTTGGTAAAAAAATTAATAAAAACTTTTATTTAAAATGATTTTCCCTCTTATAAGAAGCAAGTGATATAAAAAACTAAAATAAATAAAGTTCCTTTCTTATTAATTGCTCTAAAAATATTTATAAATGGCTTCCCCAAAGTTCTTTTCGATGTCCTTTTCACATTTTCTCTTTTTTCTTGCTATTTGTTTTACTGTCTTCATGTGTGTTCTTATAATTGTAGTTTTCTCTTTGAAAAATCTTATTGTATTAGCAATGTTTTTTTTTTTTCATATTTGATTGCTATCATGTTTTCGTACCAGAGTCGCTCGATATTTAACTTTGCTGGAATGTATTATAATTTATCTCATAATTTTGTTTAATAGTCTTTTTAATAAATTATATAAGAATAAGAACTCAAATAAACCAAAAATAAAAAAATAAAATTAATGGCAGACCTTTAAAACCAAGAAATATTTTCGAATTACTACTATTAAATCAAGTTAATTACAAATTAAAAATTAGTCAATCATCACGTTCAATGATACAAGTTTATTCATTCTTAGTTCTCATGCAACTTGCAAAATGAAATAAAATAATAATGTTAAGTGCAAAATAGGTATAGTTAAAAATTTTCTTTTTAGGCAAATACTAAGAGTACTTGCCAGTTTCACTTACAAAATTCGATAATATCTAACACATAATAGTAAAAAATTATAATAAAAAGCATCATTATGTTGATAGGGACTGATCAAGTTATTTCTTTAGAAATTTATTCAAATCCAATTTTTTACGCGGACAATTAGATTTTATGTAAATTTTAATATAATCCTAAAATCTTAAAGATTAAACTCATAAGTTAAATTTTTTAAATCTCCAAATTATTGATACAACGCACAAACAAAAGAAATTCACAAGTTAATTATTAAAGGGAAGTAATTAATTAATTTGATATTTCCACCGATGGGATACAATACAATAAATCCTTAGTGTCCCTTTCTATTATAGGAATTTTTTTAATGTTCTGAAAAAAATATAGTTGAAAATTCTCCATGTAAACTCTATCTTTGGATTCATAATGGACCCTTAAAAGATACTCATAATGAGTAATTTTTATCTTTAAATTTGATAAAAGTGAATACTCTTAGATTTTCATCGACAAAATAAATAATAAATTGTTAGACTATTGGGAAGAAATTAAATGTTAAGACGAGAAAAATTTTATCAATCTCATACATCCCGGTTTAAAAAATTGTTTAGTCTGGACAAATTTAAATATTTTATTAAAAGTAAATACTTCAATCTAAAAATGAATGGGGGAGTATAATCGACGAAAAATGGCTGACCTAGGGTTCCTTCCTAGCCAGCAGTTCACAGCTCTCATGGCTGCTACAACCTCTAGGCGACCTCCTTTTGAGGATGTCCAGCCCGCCCACCACTCCAAACCACCACATACGTTAATCTTTTCAATTACAATACTATAAATCCTAAACAATTTGTCCTAATTAACTAAAAAACAATCACAAAATCTGCTAAAATAATTCATGGAGAACCTACTATCACGTTTACAATGGAGAAAAGGCAAGACTTTATGATTGAAGAGAGATTGCATCAAGTAGTGATGCTTAAATTATCCCATGGTGAGCCACATTTGAAGTATTAAGGTTAATTTTACCGAAATATCTTGGTACCAAGGGCAATTGTTTAATTGAATTACTTGCTCCAAGACAAATTTTGTTGAGATTTTGATCAATATGAAGATTATGTATTAGCTTTATTTCGCTCAGTTAATTATCTTCCCTACAATGGAGAGAAGCACCAGTGTAGGGTTTTTCCATGATCCATTGGATATAATCCTAAGGTGGAAACAACGTTAGTTGTGGTTTGGATTTTTTTATCGAACTTATCTCCAGATTTGTTTGCAAAGAAGTCTTTGTTATCTATAGCATCCGCAATTGGGAAACCAATAGCTAAAGATAAAGCTGCTCAAATAAAATCAAGACCTAGCACGACTAGGATCAAGGTAATTATACTTAATCTAATGGAAAAGCTTCCAAATCCTATAAGATTGCAGTTTGTAGATGAAAAATCTGATAAGTTTGATACTCCTCTTTGGACTATGTCCCAGTTCGTTGCTAAGAAAAGTTCCACGTTGTGCTGCATCCTTTTATTATGTCGTCCGCACCTGTGGTTTTGTATTTTTTTTTTTGGGGGGGAGAATTTATCCTTTCGGATGCTCTCGACAAAGGCTGAGATAAAACTTATTAGTATAAAATTGCAATTCAAATGGGAGATAGTGTCTTTTACCGCGTTGACACTTAATTGCTCTCCTCGACATTCGACGTCAACTCGATGGTTTGACGTAAAGCAAATAAAACTTATGTCTTATGTTTGCAATATAATCTTCACGTACTCTTCATTTGATGTCGAAATCAATAAACGCTGATGTCGTGTGCTGATATTTCTCTTGATGTCATCTTCAATGCTCTTCTTGATGTTTACTTTTATCAAAATAAAAGAATGAAGTTGATGCCGAGGGGTAAATATTTCCCTTGAGATGCACGATTCCTTCTTTGGGTAGTGCATGATTTCTTGCGGGGCATGAATATCTTTCCGTGATGCGTGGTTTCTGCGAGGTATGAAATCTTCCCACGATGCATAACTTTTTGCGAGACATGAATATCTTCTCGCGATGCATAGCTTTCGGCGAGGGATGAATATTTTCTCGCGATGCTTGGATATTAACTCGCGATGCATGATTATTAACTCGCAATGCATAATCTTCCGCGATGATGAATATTGACTCGCGATGTATGATCTTCCGCGATGCATGAATATTGACTCGCGATGCATGGATATTGACTCGCGATGCATGATCATCCGCGATGCATGATCATCCGCGATGCATGAATATTGACTCGCGATGCATGATATTCCGTGATGCATGGATATTGACTCGCGATGCATGATCTTTCGCGATGCATGGATATTAACTCGCGAAGCATGATCTTCAGCGATGCATGAATATTGACTCGCGATTGATGAATATCTTCCCGTGAGCGGCAACATCCTTTGCGGGTGTCAGGATCACGAACTCTTTTTCCTCTTTGACGCTTAATGAGGTCACGACCTTTTCTAGCTCGTCATGCACAAATGGAGTTATCACTTTAATGACACACCAATCATCGTCTGTCTCTATCATGTTGATATTAACGCCTCCATGATTCGACAAGGGGTTGGTATTGATTAGGCGCGGCTGCTTGAAGAGAGACCACCTCTTGGTCGATCAGATCTTGAATATTATGCTTGAGGTTGATGCAGTTCAGTATCATGTCCAACACTGTTGGAGTGATTTGTACACCTTTGATCGGGCCTGTAGAACTTTAAACTAGTATCCACCGATTTGGGCCCCACCGGGTGGATATATCCGGCTGCAGTCAGTCGCTCGTGCAGCTTTGTTCGTCTTTCGGCGAGCATGTTAAAATTCCTGGGAGGCTTCTTCTCGAATCTGGGTCGAGGAGGATCATAACTGCCTTGTTGGGGAGAAGGCCCCTGTTGATAACTTTTGGTATTTGGACGTGGAGCTTGGCTTCTGGGATATGAATTTGTTTGGTAGTTTGGCGATGAAGCTTGGTAATTCGGAGGGGGATTTTGGTATAGTGGAGCTTGGACTTGATAAACAGGAGGAGGTGCTTTGTAGCTCGACTGCATGTTAGCACAGTTGGGAGCAACACCTTGATAATAAGGAGATGGAATTTGGTAAAGTGATTTTGGTATGTGGGATATGGATTTTGGTAAATTGGAGGTGGATTTTGGTAAGTGGGAGATGGATTTTGGTAAATTGGAGGTGGATTATTTTTCTTACTATCCTAGTAAGAGTTTTGAGAAGGTCGAGAACGACCTTGGGAGTAGGAGTATGAAGATCTTCTTGGGTTTTTCTTGCCCTCATATGAAACAACAACAACGTCTTCTCTCTTCTTTTTCAACAACCTTTAAAGTCCACGCGATACGGCTACACGGGCTATCTTCTCTGATTTTAAACCGTCCTCGATAGTCTCACCAATCTAGACTATCTCGGCAAATTTCGCCCCCACAAGCAGCATGATTCTGTCGTAATATTCGGGCTCTTGCACCCGCACGAACACTTCAATGATTTCTTTTTCAGACATGGACGGTCTCACCCTCGCTGCTTTTTTTCTCCACCTATAGGCGAACTCCCTATAGCTCTCGGTGGATTTTTGCTTCATCTTCTCCAAAGAGTATCAATCTGGAACAATTTCTACGTTGTAAGAGAATCGATCGATAAAATCTTTGGCCAATACATTCCAGCTAGGTCATTGCCTAGTTTCATGCGAGGTGAACCATTCAAGAGCTTCTCCGCACAGGCTTCGGCTGAAGAGCCGCATCAATAGAGTTTCATCCCTACCAACTCCAATAAGGTGGTCGCAGTAGGCACTCAAATGAGCCATCGGGTTCCCCACTCCTCCGAAAGTATCAAATTTCGGGATTTTGAACCCTTCTGGAAGGTCCAAATTTGGATAAATACATAAATCTTCATAACTAAGCCCGGCGATATCAGGGACGCATTGGAGCTCTTTCATCGCTTTCTTGATCTCTTCTTTTATATCCATATTTGCCTCTTCCTTTGCCCTCCACTCCCTTTCCTGTTCCTCGTAATGTTCCAGCTCAGAACCGTGCACATCGTGCTCGGCAAATATAGAAATTTGGAAAGTGGTTCTTTCAGGTAAGGGTGGAGCGATAGAGGGACTCTGGCATTTTGAGCGGTTTGGTAATTCTATGGGTAAGTCTGAGGATTGGTATTCTGATTTAAGTGGTGGTGGGGTATATAGGGATTGAAAGTATTTTGGTTCTGATTTTGTGGTGGTGGAGCGGTTTGATGGTGGGTATTTTAAGGAAAGGGTGGCATTTAGGGGTGGTTGTTTTGAGGAAGAGGTGGAGTTTGGTAGGATGCGGAAGCATATTGGGGATTTTGGGTAGTCAGATATATAACCGACGGATTCTGAGCAGGTGTAGACGGCTGGTTCTGAGATGGATCCATATTTGAAGAAGGGAAGTAGATTGGAGTTCTCCCATCAGCAGCGTTAGCAGCAAATCCTGGCGGAGGCTGATCCTGTCTCCTTTGCATCTCTACCGTCATCTCTGCAATCTGTTGCATCAGCTACAGAATCAACTCATTCTGGTCCGCTATGGTGGGTTGAGATACCACAACATCAATAAGACTTGCTTCTTCATTACTATCCCCCATAACTATCTTTCCTTTGTCTGAGCTTTGTCTAGGGAAGGAATCTGCGGGACCTTTTGATCTGGTGAAAGAGGGATGATCTGCCAGCTTTTGATCGACACAGATCAGTTTCAAAGTACCTGAGAAGGAAAACAACTCAAAGTCAGATTTGTCAGTGCAGATTCAGAATACAAAATGCATAATATCACACAGAGAGCAGATAAACACACAGTTTGCTTTGTTTGAGGATATCTTCAACTCACGATTAAGGACTAAAACACAATTTTAATAAGTAGGAGTTTGCTTATTTTAGTTTTGACACTGTCTCATAAAGGCTAAATCACATTGAGCTAACGTCTTCTTGCAGCTGCTCTTTGACGTCCGTTGATCTGTCTCAGAAAGGCTAAATCAAGTTGAGCTAAGGGGGGAGAATGAAAATTTTTAAAGATAGTAGCCGGGCCTGGGAAGGCTGCCTACGTATTTCACAAGGAGAATTCAGGCCCAACGTAGTTCGAGTACAATATAAAATATTTTCATTCGTTCGTTCATTACGATTACAAGGAAATTGAAAGGCAACAATAGAGCTTTTAAAGATAACATGATGACGACACGTTAGTCATTTTCCTTCTTGTTGCAGCATTAGTCTCCTCATTTCAGACGGCCCAGGAATGGAGGTTTGTAGACAATTTCCTCGTCATCGTCTTCCCTAGTCGCTCCAGGGTGAGCGTTATCGGGACCACTATTAGCTTCCTGCTCATAGACGGGGTATTTTTCGCGCATTCTCTGAAGTTTATCAATCATGTTGGTATGGAAGTCTTTGTTCTTCTTCCTCAGTGTGACCATCATTTCTCTCATGGAGGCGAATTCTTTCATTTCCACTGTCAGCTCCTCATCAAGTGACACGCTTTTAGCTAACAGAGCGGCGGTTTCCGATTCTATCCTCGACTCTCTCGCTTCTCTTTTTTGCACTTTCAACCGAAGCATGTCCAACTTCTCTCGCAAGTCCTTTGTCTCCATCTCAACATTTTTTTATCTTAATCTGTGATGCCAGATCCTCATCCAGCGTCACGGTTGCAGCTTTGTAGATTACGGTGGCCATGTCGGCTCTGAGCCCTTCCTCCTTGGCCTCTTGAATTTCACTAGTGATCTCTTCGATCTTTCTTTGTAGTTCTTCTCCAGTGAGTTCCATCTGGATGTTCTTATCTTTGTCCATAGAAGTGACTTTTGCCTTTCCTGAGACGGTAGAGTAGTGTTTTAGGATTTGTGGTATGAGATGTCTTTTGAGTGAGAAACTTAAGACTTGGAAATTTCTGGTCGGACATTTTTTTTGTAATAGTGACTTGTTTGTATATTTTGGAAATTTCTGGAATGGAATAGATTTCCGATATCCTCATTCATAGCAACATAACACATAAGCAATTAATAGCACATATATCGCGTCCTAAAACATACAGGGGACCCTTTTATGCCAAGGGTAGGCCTAGCGCATTTGAATGATGTACGCGTGAATTTGAACCAAATAGACAATTCCCGCCAAATAAATTTCACAAATAAATAATAACGTCCACAAAGGGGAAATAAAACTCTAAAGGACAGACCCACATATGGGCCATTTGAATGTACGAAAGTGCAATAAAGGTAGGCCCACGCGGGGCTAAAATGACAAATACATATAGAAAAAACCTGCGCAGGGGCAAAATTCCACTATGTCGCTCCAGATGGTCCTGCTCTGTCGCTGTTCTCCTGAGTCTTGTATTGTTGATATATATATATCACAACATTAGCAAAAATCCTTCTCCCAGGCGTCCTTTGTCCTCTACGCCTTCGTATCACATTCTCTCAATTTTCTCCTCGACCTAGGTATCGAGATCATCATAACTACGTCTTAGTCTTTCCACCTCTTTAATCGCCTTCTTAAGAGTATCTTGGTTCTTGACAATCTTAGCGTACACTTCTTGGGCCTATTTTTTTACCTCTTATAGCTCGGCCACTGCTTTTGCTTCTTTGTCTGTTATGCTGCGAAAGCTGCGCGGGGTTTAGGAGGAGACACTTTGTATGTCCTTCTTCAGCCATTCTTTGTAACCCTTGTGATATCCGACATTGAATCGGTCAGGGTCGATGGTGTCTTTACCCATACGCTTGGCACCTTTCCATTCTCTGAACATTCAAATGCGTCTTGCACCCTATCGTATACATAAGCGCCGTAGTACGCCTCTTCAGGTTTAGTTTGTCTTCTCCCAAACTGTCGCAAGACTCGAAAGGATGCATAAGGACGAATTCCCCAAATACTTGGTAGAGGGAGTACAAGCTGTCTGCGGCTCTCCACGACGACTTCTTTGGAGATGAAGCGATCGAGCATCCATTGGAGATCTTCTTCTCTCAATTCAGAGAAAATTTGAGCCCTTCTTTCCCTAGTTCTCCGATTATCCATATTTGCCCAGTACAACATGTCATTCAAATCTTTAAGGGTATTCTTATTGTCGAGAGTATGCAACTTCTGAGTCCCGGCACCCTTTGCCAAGTGGCTGAGAATCCACCACTGAAGGAGTAGGTTGCATCCTTGGAAGTATCGATGCCCCTCTTTACACTTTTCCAAGGTTTGATACATGTCGGACAGGATGATCGAAGCTACAGGGTAGTATTTTGTTGTCCCTTGGTTATCGTACCCTTTGAATAGAGTGTGCGCGAGTATTATAACTCGGGTATTGATGCTCAGACTTGGGCCATGCGGGAAGACCATCGTTCCCAACAACGCTACAGCAAATGCTAGAGGACGGATTTCATTCCATTCTCTGTAAGAGACCTTGAACTCTCGGTTGTAGGTGGAGTAGAAACTCACATCTCCAAATCTGATATAAAGGTCTCTGAATGATATGTGGGATTCTAGGCACCAGTATGCAAAATCTTTCCCCAACCCAAGCCAGTCTGCAATATCTTCTACGGAAGGTTTATTAGGGATGAAAATGTCTACTTTTTTCCTTGCTTTTCTTTCTTTCCCAGTATCTACTGTGTCTATGCAATCTCTGATCTCCTCCAAAGTCGAAATAATTTCAGCGGTTCAAAATTGGAACACCATTCCTTGGCCATCCCAATATCCCGTGAGGACCTCAACCAATTCTGGCCAACCATTCATGTTGATCAACTCTGTCAATGTACCCACGTATATGTTGGAAGTTCTTCTATGATCCCTGTCGAGATTATTATACCACATTGTGAGTTGAGGTGTCGCTGCTATGACCATGTCAAACTTTGAGAAACGATCCATATCTACAAAACATAAACTAGTTAGGTTTACTCACTCTAAATTGATTATAATACGTACATCATTTAAATGTCAGATAAAATGATGTGTCGTTAGGTCGGAGACCTTAGACACGATTTTGGCGGTTTTCTACTAAATGGACTTAATAAACCTTGGGTATTAAGCCGTCTTAGGCTAATGCTTAATTTATGGTTATGGTTTCACTCTAGCATAGGCTTACTAGAATAGGTTTCAAGTTGACGGTTACCCGAGTCGGACAAACGTCGGGGTGAGCTACCAAACAACGTCGGATGACCGCATTCCAACTATTTATTTGATACTTCCAAATGTAACTCTTGTGTATTTCTGAAGAAAGCCATGGAAAGCCACGTAACTTTTATTTTCCTAATGCAACTATTTGCCGTTTGCCAGAAATATGTCATGAAAAATGCAACAATTCCAAAACTAAGGTAAAGTAAACAAGTAAGCAATTATTACAAATAGCAAAATAAAGTTAGTTTTAAGGTTAGAATCCTCCTAATCCCCAGCAGAGTCTTCATTTCTGTTTTATACAGAAAAGGAATAATATTTGTTTTAAAGAATTTTCGACTTTTTAGAGAGTCGCCACTTAATTTTTGAGAAAAAGTAAGAAAAACTTAGTTTTCAAAGACTTAAACAGAAAATCAGTTTGAAAACTTAAAAGAGGGGTTAGGGGATTCTTATTAACGTCTTAGAAAGGTTTTGAAAAGCACCTAATACATCCGCTTACTTGTGGTTATCCGACAACAAACTTATTTGGCTAAAAAACTTAACTTCTTTTGAAAAAGAAGAGCTTAGAGAGTTAAAATATTAACTAATTATCTAAGTGAATTATTTATTTGCAAAATGATTGATTTTAAGTCTATAAAACATTTAAGGCATTCGCGTGGATTCGGATTTTCTAACTTTAAGACTAACAATAATCAAACAGACAAATAATTAAAAAATGTAAATAAAAAAAAAGAGAGAGAGGGAGAAAAATTTGGGTCCATATGCGGGTTCTGTTTGCCTTGATCGAAATTTTGGCACCTATTTTGGGTTTTAACCCATTTAACTTTTTTGATTTTCGATCCATTTTCTTTCGTACCTGTCCTAGACTAAACAATAATAAATACAAAATAAATACAGAAAATAAAAGGCGACAAGGGCTTAGGTCAATATCTCTTCCAAATTTTTTCAACTCCAAAACCTGTACGCCGACTCTTATGGATCAACTCGATGGAGGAAATCTTGAGCCTTCATGGTTTTTTTTTGGAAATGCAAAAGGTGGAAAAGGCTTTCATAGAGAACTCAGACATGTTTCGTATGCGATACAAAGAAAAGAAAAAGGATTAAAATTCATTCCATGACATAGAAACTCAATACTAAAACTTAATTGAATTTGGACCATTGGCAGATGCTTAACAATCCATACTTCATCACACGCATTTAGAAGCGAAATCGAAATATCATTTTTGGCAAGATGTTAACAGTAAACAAAAGGACAAAATTAGAGGAAACACACAAAAAAATCCATCTGGAGGCAACATATTTCAAACAAATATGCATGCTACTGATCCTTACTATGAGTAAAGTCACATTACAGAAGCAGAACAAAAAAGACAATCCTGACATGCTGCTCTCAAAAGATATATATATAAAAAATGAATACATAAAAATATAAACCTATACTAATATATATGACTAAACATGCTTTGAAAATGTTAAATAAGTCATGTGATATTAAATTGAAGTTAAAGCATATTACACATGTACAAGCTAGCAAAAATAACAAAGGATGATATAACAGAACCTAAATTTGCAAACATAATAATAAAAAAAAGGTAGATTTTCAAATTTCACAGCTTCCGGTAAGGAGAAGGGAAGGGGTGGACGACCACTTGCGGGAACTAAATAACATTCACAACGAAATTGCCTTTAACTAAAACTAAAGGAAACCTAAAACATGGAAAACTTGACCAAAACTGATGAGTCGAAGGAGGAAAAGTTTCGACCAAACTATATTGTTTTTCCTTTAATCGTAATTTATATGTGTATATGTATTTTCTGTTTCTTACGTTGTTTCTTGCTCACTGGAAAGTCTTCAACTCATTAACTATTTTTTTTCTTTCTCTATATTTCGTTTCTCTCCCAAAAATCTCCCTTCTCTGTAAACTCTTTATAAGAACAAAGATTAGAAAAGGCTTCCTCTCAACATAAAAATCCCTTGTTTTGCTGTCAAACCGATTCCAAAAACAAAATTTTCCTTCACTCGCTAAAAAATTATTCACCTTTAACGTTTTCTGTTAGCTGTAAATCAACTCAAAAATTTCTAACTCTCTCCAAAAATTCCCCCGCAAAACTGGACAGAAAGAGACTATATATAGTTGGAATACTAGGGTTTTGGAAATGCAAAAAAGGCTGAAAAAACTGGATAACATATATATCGATAGATACATACATATAGATATATACATACATATACATATAGATATACATATATTATCTAAAAATTAAAAGTAATAATATTATTTCAAAATAACCCAAAATGTTCTTTAAACTATTTAAAATTTAATAATTTCAAATCGTTTAGAATTAGGAAACTCATTAATTAATTTCTATTGGGAGGGTCAAAATTGGGTGTCAACAGTCGTGGCTTCGGTCATGATCGTGGTCGTGGTCGTATAACAAATTACAATCATGATGGTCGTCTTGCACCGAAAAATGACCAACAGTATAAAAGGAAGGGTGAGAGACAAAAAGTGATACAAAAGAAAAATTCAGAAAGTGTATGTCATAGATGTGGAGGAATGGGGCACTGGTCGCGTACTTGCCGATCATCTAAGCGTCTGATTCAGCTTTATCAAGCATCCTTGAAAAAAGGTAATGATAATCACGAAGCAAACTTTATCTCTGAAGATAATGTTGAGCCCATGCATAAGATTGATAATAATGCAGAAGCAAATGTTGAGCCTATGCATCTGGATTTAGCTGATTTCTTTGTATTCCCTGAAGGAAAAATAATCAGTGACGATGCCGCGATAAATTATATAGTTTTTTTGTTTGTTTGTATTATTTGGTATGTTTGTGTTTTTCTAAATCATTGTAAATATAATAGCCTTGTTTAATAGTATTATTTTACTATGTTTATATCTGTTTTTTGAAGAAAATATGGATATGCCTCAAACTTCGTTTGAATCAATGATCAATCATGAAGATATTTGTGTAATTGATAGCGGAATAACGCATGCCATAGTCAAAGATGAGAAATACTTATCTTACTTGCTTAGAAGAAAAGGAAATGTTACTAAAATTTCTGGTAATTCAAACTTAATAGAAGACTCCGGAAGAGCTACTATATTCTTGCCTAAGGGGACAAAACTTGTTATAGAAGATGCATTGTTCTCTTCTAAATCCCCAAGAAACTTGTTAAGTTTTAAAGATATTCGCCGAAATGGATATCATATTGAGACAATAAATTAAATGAACGTTGAATACCTTGGTATTACCAAGATTGTCTCAAATCAGAAATATGTGTTAGAGAAATTATCAACTTTATCTTCTAGCTTATATTATGCAAAAATAAGTACAGTTGAAGCATATTCTATCGTAAACCAGAAGTTTACTGACTTAAAAATTTTTGTGCTTTGGCATGACTGAATGGGTCATCCTGGATCAATAATGATGAGACGAATCATTAAAAACTCAAAAAGACATCCATTAAAGAACCTGAAGATTCTTACATGTGATGAATTTTCATGTTCTGGTTGTTATCAAGGCAAATTAATAACTAGGCCATTACCAATGAAGGTTAACATTGAATCCTTTCAATTTTTAGAACGTATACATGGGGATATATGTGGACCTATTCACCCATCTACTGGGTCATTTAGATATTTTATGGTCCTAATAGATGCATCTTCAAGATGGTCTCATGTGTGCCTCTTATCATCTCGCAACCTGGCGTTTCCAAAATTATTGGCACAAATAATACGATTAAGAGCGCAATTTCCAGATTATCCCATTAAGGCAATTCTCCTTCATAATGCTGGAGAATTCACATCCCAAGCTTTTAATGATTATTGCTTATCAATAGGGATAAAAGTTGAACATCTTGTAGCTCATGTTCATACTCAAAATGGCCTTGTTGAGTCATTTATTAAGCGCTTACAATTGATAGCAAGACCTCTACTTATGAGAAGTAAGTTACCCACTACTGTTTGGGGCCATGCTATTTTACATGCAGCATGACTTGTTCGTCTCAGATCGACTCATTATAATAAATATTCTCCGTCACAATTAGTATTTGGTCATGAACCAAATATTGGTCATCTACGAATATTTGGATGTGTTGCATATGTGTCAGTAGATCCCCGCAGCGCACTAAGATGGGCCCCCAAAGAAGGTTAGGCGTATATGTTGGGTTTGATTCACCCTCAATAATTCGATACCTTTATCCATTGACAGGAGATTTATTTACTGCAAGATTTGAAAATTTGATTAAACAAATTTTTCGCAATTAGGGGGAGAGAAAAAAAAACTTAAAAATTAAATTGCATGGAAAGTTTCATAATTATCTCATTTTGATCCACGTTCCCCTATATGTGAACAGGAGGTCCAGAAGATCATCAATTTGCAAAACATAGAAAATCGAATGCCAGACGCATTTACTGATTTCAAAGGATAACAAAGTCACATAATCCCGCAGTAAACACGCCTATCCGGATTGACGTCCCAAAAGTACCATCTACAAGTGTCATGGCTTCTGAATCACAAACACGCTTGAAGCGTGGTAGACCATTGGGTTCAAAAGATAAAAATCCTAGAAAAAGAAGTACAAAAAATGACACTACAAAAGAATCTCACAAAGATAAGATCCAAGATCTTATTAATCCTGATATTTTTGAAGAGACAGTGAATCCGAGACTCAACTGAATGAAGAACTTTCAATAAGTTCTACGGGTGATGAGATAAGTTTAGATCGATCGAAAATCATAGTTAATAATACTTTGGCATATAATGTTGCACTTAACATTATGCAAGACAGTGATGATCTTGAACCCTTATCTGTCGAAGAATGTCGACAAAGATGTGATTGGCCAAAATGGCAAGAGGCAATTCAATCAGAATTAGACTCACTTGCTAAACATGAGGTTTTTGGAACTGTTGTCCAAACCCCAAATAGTGTAAAATCAGTTGGCTATAAATGGGTCTTTGTGCAAAAGTGAAATGAGAGAAATAAAATTGTAAGATACAAGGCACACCTTATAGCGCAAGGATTCTCTGAACGACCCAGTGTCGACTATGAAGAAACATATTCACCAGTTATAAATGCAATAACTTTTTGATATCTCATCAGTTTAGCTGTTCATGAATATCTTGAAATACATCTAATGGATGTGATTGCATTTTATCTTTACGGTTCACTTGATAATGAAATTTAAATAAAAATTCCAGAAGGACTTAAAATGTCTGAAGCATATAGTTCAAAACCTCGAGAAATATGTTCAATCATATTACAAAAGTCATTACATGACTTAAAATAATCAGGACGCATGTGGTATAATCGCCTCAGTGAGTACTTGATAAAACAAGATTATATAAATGATGTCATTTGCCCTTGCATTTTTATTAAGAAAAGAACATCGGGATTTGCTATTCTTGCAGTTTATGTTGATGACATTAATCTCATTGGAACTCCAGAATAGGTCCAAAAGGCAATTGAATATCTAAAGAAAGAATTTGAGATGAAAAACCTTGGAAAGACAAAACTTTGTCTTGGTCAATAAATTGAACATTTAGTAGACGGGATCTTCATCCATCAATCTGCCTATACTAAGAAAATCTTAAAACGTTTTTACATGGACAAAGCACATCCATTAAGTACTCCAATGATTGTGCGATCACTTGAAGTGAGTAAAGATCCATTCCGAACTCAAGAAGAGAATGAGAAACTTCTTGGTCCTGAAGTACCTTATCTTAGTTCAATTGGCGCACTTATGTATCTTGCTAATTCTACGAGACCTGACATAGCATTTTCTGTTAATTTATTAGCACTATTTAGTTCTTCTCCTACACGAAGACATTGGAATGGAGTTAAACATATATTGCGATATCTAAAAGGGACTAGTGATATGGGTCTATTTTATACTAACAAAGATAGTACAGATCTTGTTGGTTATGCAGATGCAGGTTATTTATTTGACCCACATAAGGCTCGATCTCAAACAGGCTATCTGTTCACATACGGAGGTACTGCTATGTCATGGCGATCTACTAAGCAGTCCATAGTCGCTACTTCTTCAAATCATGCTGAGATAATAGCTATGCATGAAGCAAGTAAAGAATGTGTATGGTTGAGATCAGTGATACATTTTATCAAAGAAAAATGTGATTTGAAATGTGATGTCAAGCTACCCACAGTTCTTTGAAGACAATGATGCATGTATAGCTTAATTAAGAAAGGCTTCATAAAAGGAGACAGAAAGAAACACATTTCGCCGAAATTATTCTTTACACGTGATCTCCAGAAGAACGGTAATATTGATATATTACAAATTCGTTCAAGTGATAATCCAACAGATTTATTAACTAAATCTTTACCAGCCTCAACTCTTGAAAAGATGATATAAAAGATTGGAATGTGAAAACTTAAGCATTTGAATTGTGGTCTTCATCAGGGGGAGTAAAATATATGTTGCACTCTTTTTTCCCTAGTCTAGGTTTTGTCCCACTGGGTTTTCCTAAAAAAAATTTTAATGAGGCAACAAATAAAACGTATTGTGAATGTTTATGTATATAATCTTTAACTTTTCATTTACATAGACATCTAAAAAGTAGTGTTATAAGAATATATGAATGACATGTGGGCCATCCTTGAAAGAGTCATCTCTCATTATATTAATATAATGACATGTGGAAACATCATCCACACTTAGCAAATTATGGCCAAGTTTTACTTTTTCAAGTACTACTATATATAGGTAGTATATTTCAAAATAATGTAGAGAGGAAAAAATTTGGCATATATTAATAATATACTATCTCTTGTTTGTTCTTGATTTAGTTTATTATTGTTATTAATTTGTTTATAACAATACTGTCAATTGTAAAAATAATTAATAATAATTCGATTTAGCTAATTTGGCAATTTTTGGTGCGTCGTTGTCACCAGCTTTTTACATTTCTTCAAGTACTGTTTAAATGAAGAAAAAACCAAATAATTTTATTAAAACAAAGAAAAATGTACGATGGTAAATTGTTTTCTGTTATTTTGTTTAATTGTCTGCTGATTTCTAGGGATGTGAGCCTTTCCCAACTAGATAGTTTCATCTAGTTAGATTTCCTCTTTCATTATTTAGATTTCAACTAAGTCGTACACTCTTCGTTCTTTTAAATGTCATTTCTTTTTCGGTCAAGTTTATTAGTATGATCTTAAAAAGAAACACAATAAAATCCTGCATAAAATATCTAAAATAAATAACATATAGTTAAGGTGTCTAAGTAAAAATTGGTGTCAAGTTTATAAATAATTACATCATAATATTTGTTATTTTATAAAATTAATACATAAATTATCATATTTTTTACTATATCTTTGATAGAATAGTTAATTAATCTTAAAAATGTATGCTTTAATCAATCTAGATATTTCATTAAAATACTTCATGCATTGATTAATTACTCTCTTCATTCACTATTCTATAAAATCTCATTTTGAAAATAAACTCACAAATTTAAATAGCTATCCAAAGACATCCTAATTTTTCATATCTAACGTATTAATCATTTATTGAAAATTTGACATAAGAAAATATTAAATAAGAGCAGAAGAGTAAAATTATTAATTTCTTAATGTTGATCCAATCTAAAGAAGAGACATGTAAAAAGAAACCAAGGGAGTATTTTACTGGTGTAAACTAGCGTTTAATTATAGATTTATTTTAATTATTTATTTGATTAAATATACATTTCAAATGTTTTCATAAATGGACACTGATTAATTGTTGATTTAATTTTTTATTTTGGAATTTTTACTCACAAAACTTCAAATATTGATCAAGTACAATGCATATCCAAATACATAAATTTTAAAAAATATAATTTCTAAAACATATTTTTTAAATTTTAACTTGATAAAATATGACCAAACGAGTTATAAATTGAATTAAAATGGACGAAACAACGAGTCCATAACTCAGCCTGTCCAGTTTGATTCATCATTTTAACAAACTTTAGTCTTGCATTATATAATTCCATCTAATGTGAAAGAGACCTATAAAAATAAAAAAATTTGGATGACTTTAATTTTATGATTAGTTAAATAAAAACAACATTTCTACTTATTACATCAAAAATATTTTTAGTGATAATTAATTAATGATAATAATTTAATTATCGCTAAATATATAGTTATAGTAATAATTACTAGTGACAATTATTTTTTAGTATTTTTTTAAAAAGATTAGAATAGTGATTCTAAAGAAAAATACGAGTATTTGATAAAAATGAAGTTGATGATGTTAGAACGTGGTAATCCTACTATTTTCTATTAGAGTGATGACGTTTTAGGAGTTGATAAATTGCACTACCGGACTTTGTAGTAATATAATTGTTACTTTGATTATCTTGCATGTTTCGTTGTATGATTCGATCATGTGTCTACCTTGGTTATGCTCTGAATAACTTTAACTATTTTTTTATGTGTCACAATCTGATACGATCACATGTCTTGACTTTTTACTTTATACAAATTTATCTTTTTGCATCATTCAGCCCTATCAATACAAATTCATTTTTTTAAAATAATAATTAGATAACCCATATATAATACCGGTAAAAGATTTACATAAGAATTGTAATGAGTTCCTTCGATTCTTCAAGAAAATATGTGGCTTCCTTCGGTTCTTCGAGGAATATATTAACGAATTTGCATTAGGAACTGTTTCTTGAGTTGCCTTATATCTTTAATATCGACCAAAGAAATCGCCACGAGGTAAAATTCAAGTTTTCTTTTGATTCTTTCATTTTTGAAGTGTAAATGGTGAAATTATGTAACATGGCATCCTAATAGGAGAGAGATAATGTATTTTTTGAGGAAAATAAGCGAAGTTGGGATATTGTAGTCCTAAAACAAACATAAGTGATATTTCTAGGTAATTTTTCAAACATGGGTGATTATCTACAGAAATGACTTGTAAAATTGTCTCTATTTGGATTTAATAATAATAGATGTTGAGATGGCCGAGTTGGTCTAAGGCGCCAGATTAAGGTTCTGGTCCGAAAGGGCGTGGGTTCAAATCCCACTCTCAACATTTATTTTTTCAGATAAATTAACGCCACACTTAGTTTCTTTATTATTTTTTAGAACTCATTATTATTAAATATTAATACACAAAATTATGTCCGGAACAATTTGCCCATTCATGAAATCAACCTAGAACCCTCTATGTTTTTGTCCTAACATGTCTAGCAGTAGACTAGTTTAATTTTAATGGTACATGGGGAATTTGACTATTTTTACATATTACAATTAAGCACACATTTAATATTTTGACATATATACATGCCTTTGACACATTTATAGTTTTAATAAACAGACATACATACTAGAGTGAAGAGTTTCTCTTTAACTCGTGGAAACCAATTTTGCTGCTACCACCCTCTGTTCCTATCAAGTGGATTAGACCATCCTAACCCTTGTGTCAAATTGAACTCGGATGGAAACTCAAGTGGCGGAGGTGGCACTGTGACTGAGAGATTCAAACGACAATTGTATTCATCGTCCTACTTGGAAATGGAACCAGTAACGCAGTTGAACCTAGTGCATTTCTCTTAGGTCTAAAATGGTGCACAACAATGGGCATATATAACAATAAAACTGCTGAAATCGATTCACTTCTCCAAAATATTTGGTCCACCCACTCCTTGGAGGATTAGAGAAACAATTGAAGAAATGAGGAAGCTAGGCGACACATACGATATCCAGACCGATCATTGTTTCAGAGAAGCCATAAAAAACGGCTGATAAACTGCCATTCTATCAACAATGTCAAAATTTATACTGATCCTAACTCATTACCAAGACAGATAAAGGGTCTTTTTAACTTAGATAGATGGCAACTTCCTTCCTTTAGGCACTAAAAGAAAGGAACTGGGATTGATTTTGATCCTCCTCGAGGAATTTCTTCCTATCGCCACTAAGTCAAGTTTGCAGACTAACTTCTTCCTTAATAATTTCCCTTCATGTTCTGTTTCACTCTCCGATAGAATGCTGGTAAATACACCGACACCTCTAACTGAAACACAAATCAAGTAGAGATATACTTGCTCACAACTTCGCATGTCCAAGATGTGAGCAAGTAAAAAGCATAGAGGAACCTGCAGACCGTTTCCTGGTACTCTACCAGAACCTGGGGGTGTGTAGGGATGAAATGCGAGAGAATATCAGTCTAGCATATATGGTCATTGCAACCAAGCATGATAACAGCGCACTAACCAAAAAAATGACAATGAATGTGCATACTGTAAACAAATCAGAGAAACTCTTAATTTGGAATACGAACGAAAGGAAGTAAGAGTTATCACAAAACAGAAAACCAAATCCATAAGTTAGGATTTAGTCCTATAATAACATTGTAGAAAGACAAAACGCATTGAACTCGAAACTTATGACACAAATGATACTGTTGCTAGATTGCTTTGCTGTAAATCATGATATGAGTTGAGCTATCATGTTGCTGTGAACATTCGTTCCACATAATATAAATCAAACCTATTAAGCTGAACTGGGAATAAGTGAGTTATAGTGCTCACCAAGCCCAAAAGCATGCTTGTGGTAAGATAGCATTATACTGAAAGCTGAAGAGCCAGAGTCAGAGCCAGAGCCACTGCTGGATTTGTATTCCTTTCCCATCTCCACATCAGGAAATGACCCTGAAAATATCATTATATGTTTCTTTAAGATGTGAGTTAAAGCACCAAGCTCAAGTTGTCCTCCCCATGCAGCAGTTGACTCCACTTCTCTACAGTAATTCTCGAACCTTCCTACAAGAGAATCATCTGATTCTCCTTCTTCTGCATTCTCAGAGAGGAAAAAAGGGAGAAAGTCAGTTGCATGTTTCCTCATGTAAGCTGCCACCATCTGTCGCAGTTCAAGATATGAATAAGGAGATGAACCGCCAGTGTGGATGGCCAACTGATTCTCCACAGCTCGGTAAAGACAGTGTCCGTCAGGCTTTATTTCGTTAACAGTCAATCCAAGGGGCTCAAGCTTTCTTTCTAACTTTTCATTCTCAATAACCCGATCACTTATGATATTACTCTGCTCTTCTTGTATTCTCTGCTCTCTGGCTGCCTCTTGTTGAGCTCTTTTCTCACGTCTCTTCACGCTCTTGCTGGGTTTTGAATGGTCAGTTTGACTACTGACAGAAATCCCAGCAATGGCCTTCACCAATGTATCCAGATTCCCTTTATCCTTTCCATTATCATTATTACTATCATCACTGTAGCCTAAAGAAGCAAGTTCCCCAGCATGTCCTTCTTTGAGCTTTGCAGAAAGTTTAGATACTTCTTCGTCCACTTGTTTTTTCTTAGCTTTCTGTTCAGCTTTGCTACCTTTAGCTGCTGCCTTTTTCATAGCAATTTCTTTGTCCTGTAGCTTAGAAATTTCTTTCCTGCATACATCAATATGATATGTCAACAAAAAATTAAGCTCCCAATAAACTAATTTGGAGTGATAAAGTAGCAAGTGCTTCACAATCAATGCTTGGACATTCAATAACTGAAAAGGTTGTTACAAGCCATCTGTGATATTGGTAACACGATTATTTATCACAAATCAAAAATTGAAAGCCTATGCATGATCCAAGAAGCCTGTTATAAGCCATCTTCTCATATAGACTTCCAATCTTAATTACTAGCTCTTGTAATATTCATTTCTACAATTAGAAAAACTTCCAATTCTTTCTTAGGTGTATCAGCATTATAGAAAGTCAATAATCCTTCCATAAGCTCATATTTTAATCAGTAAGAGCAATTTCTTACAAGGTCGATAGCATTTCCAAATAAATGTGCTAGGGAGTAGGGATACAAGTAGAGTATGACTGGTAAGCAGAACAATGTAATAATCATGTGGAGGGTTGTCTAGAGAATATTAAAAATACAGCTAGGGGAGAGCAAAACCAAAGGCAACGTTTTCCCTAAGGGCCTTATAAAGTACCTATGCCTAGAAAGCATCTCCTCGCGGGTTTCTAGCATCTTCTGAGGCGCACTTTCTGATGCTCCCTCAGGCAACTGATCTTCTGCTTTAGGTGTATCCTCCATTTCAGAACTCTGAAACAATATGAACTGCATATAAGCATCGCAATATAGATATCAAGATTTTACAATCAATCATAATGAATAAAAGGTCTACATATCTAATTCAAAAGAAAACAAATAGATAAATTATTAAAGAAAATTGGGAAAATGCACAAGTATCCCCCAATACTATGACCGAAATCCCAAAGATACACCTTAACTAAACTAAGGTCCTATTACCCCTGAACTAATTTTTTTTTTATATAATTATGTGCACCTTTTTGGCTTACGTGGCATCCAAATATCTCCCACGCGCCTCAATTGCGTGGAGTCACGGAGTGTGCCACGTAAGATAAAAGGTGCACAAAATTACCAAAAAATAAGTTTGGGGGTAACAGGACCTTAGTTTAGTTAAGGTGTGTCTCTGAAATTACGGTCATAGTCTAAGGGGTACTCGTGCAATCCCTAGAAAATAAATAGAATAGTATTTATGGTAATAAACTAATAATAATAATAGCTAAACTGCTAAACAATGCTTAGATAACAGTAATTCATCAACTTGTTCACTATTAGTTAAATTTGTGCTGAATTGCCCAAAAAAATCAAGATACCAGGGAATATTTAGACCTGAATTTGTATCCAATCATCAGGTTCTCTTTTATTTGAGGATGTCAGAGAACTACCAGGGAAAGCAGCAAAGTTTGCATTTATCACCCATAAATGGATTGGAGCTTCAAGTAGCCAAATTTTAGGTGTTCGGGTACACATTTATGTGACAAAAAGAGTTCCATTTCTCAATTTCCACAAAGATCAAAATCCATGTAATAAACAAGTTCCATGACAAGTTCCCACCATGTACACCAAAATATCAATGTTTAATACAGTTGATAAGAGAAAATGAGTTTCGAACAGTTTAGCAAATTCCAAGAACTTCTTCCCTTTTTATCTCAAAGGAAGAAAACAAAAGAACTTGCTTTCCTTCTTCACACCAAACAATACCACCCTATCAGATGCTCAATGTCCATTGAAAATTAAAAAATAAACAGTGAAATGCAATACGCCTTGACTTGTTTTGCAGGATTTAAAGCATATCATTAATACGATTGAGTTGCACTATGACTTGATTAGGTTCATTATCCAATCTTGAAGCCATATGACAACATAATACATGTGAAAACCGCATAATTTTGCCACAATATACAACTCTGTGTCTAAATGTATACACTTCAGCCAAAAGCAGTGGAAAACAATAGAATTGGCAATAAACCTTCACCTTCCACATATGTCCATTTTTCTACAGCCATCTTCATAATCCTCATTTTCCTACTCTATTAAATTCATTTTTTTAATATATCAGAAAACTCATTCATAAAACACAATGAAGGTGTCAACTATATATAACAGTAGCGCATTGCATAAGCTTTATATGACCCACGAAATCAAGCAAACTCAACAAGCTGGAATTTTTCCTCCATACCAAAAATACAAAACTAAATAGAGCTACACTCAATAGGCATTCAATTCCTTCAAAGATTCTCTTATTTCTTTCTCTCTAATTTGTTTAGTTTCAACTTAATAACAACACTATATTCACCGACTAAACCACATTATATAATTTAACTTATTAAAACAACTTAACAACTTTTAAAGTCTAATTTGTTTAGTTCTAACTTAATATCAACACTTTAATCACCAACTAAATCACATTACACATTTTAACTTATTTGAAGAACTTAACAAATTTTAAAGTCTAATTTCTTTAGTTTTAACTTAATAACAACATTATATTAACTTAATATCAACACTTTAATCACCAACTAAACCACATTATATAATTTAACTTATAAAAACAACTTAAAAACTTTCTAAGTCTAATTAATTTAGTTTTAACTTAATTCCAAAGACTATATTCACCAACTAAATCACATTACATATAACAACTTTTAAAGTCTTATTTGTTTAGTTTTAAGTTAATACCAACACTTTAATTACCAACTAAATCACATTACATATTTTAACTTATTTGAAGAACCTAACAACTTTTAAAGTCTAATTTGTTTAATTTTAACTTAATAACAACACTATATTCACCAACTAAACCACATTATATAATTCAACTTATAACAGCATTTCGTGACCAATTTCTCAATGCATTATATGCGGTAATTAAGCTAGACAACAATTTATTCTAATTTCAAAAGGTGTACAATCAATTAAGTAGAGAAAAATGCAAAGATTTAGTGGACAAATGAATTTAAATTAAGATCAACCATCAATGAATCTCAGAAAGATTATCAAGCTATTACAGGTTCAAGTTCAATTAGAAATCCATCCCAAAGTATATATTTTTTTTTTGCATACATAATCAACGAATTTCTATAATTTAAGGCAATCATAAAGAATATATATATATAATCAAAATAGTAACAACGTAAGGTGAATTGATGAAGTAATAGTTGATGGAAAGAAAATACCGGAGACAGATCCGTCTTCCACCGATCCAAAATTTTGGACTTCGCCGGAGCTCGATTGGCCGGAGCTGTTTTGAGCAGTTGCTGCTGCTGTTGATATTGAGCTCACTGGAGTTGCTGCTACTGCCTGTTGGAGCTATTGTTTACAGGTTTTCGCTGATGGCGCCTTACCGAAGTTGCTGCTTCACGGTGGTCCTCGACGGTCGCTGCTGCTGGTGGGGTTCGACGGAAAAGATAAGAGAGAAAATACCGTTGTCCGTCTCTCGCTGGCTGCTGGCGGTTGTCTCCGGTTGCAGCGCTGCCCTCTCTCACTGGTCGCTGCTGGCCGGAGCTGCGTGGCAGCTTGCTGGAGTGGAGAAGAGGAAGAGAAGAGCGAGGGGGAGGCAAGGAGGAGGAGCGGCGGCTGGGAAGCGAGGGTGGAGCGTCGCCACCTGGCGTTCGCCGGAAAAATTGGAGAGGAGAGGGGGCGGCTGATTTTTGGAGAAGAGAGGGAAAGAATGAGTGAATTTTAGGGATTAGATCTTTTGACAGTTTAAAATAGGGAAAAAGAAGATTTGATCTCCAATGTTGATTTAATAATAGATGGAGGGGTAGGATTTAATCTTAGGTTTTAACTAAAGGATGGACAGTTATGATTAAAAGATGAGATTTTAAAATTAGATTAATTATAAATATTTAATTTAATAAATTTAATTTATCGATCAAATTAATTTTATAAATTTAAATGAGTTTAACTTCTATGCATTGTCGGTTTATTCTTTTTTTACACTAACACATACTTTTTAGGCAAATTTTTTTTTTGTTATTAATATTTTTATTTTATAAAATATAAATATCAAATATAGTAATATAAGATAATTAGAATTCTTTTTTTATTTTATCCATTTGTTTAAGATTTTCTTTCCTTACTAAATAAAATTATCAACTTTGTAATTTTACCGGGTGCACTTTTACCGAATTTAATGAACATTAAGTTTAACATATAGAGCTTCAAAACGAATGGAGAGACAAGTATCTAGAATTTTGTTGTTAATTTTTCTTACTGTAGAAAATAATTTTAACTTCTAAAGTACAATTTTTGTATACTTCTGGCGCAATTATCATTTTAACTCATGTTTTGAGCTTTAAATTATTGATTTGTGCGATTATTTACTCGATCCTCTGTTTTTATTTATCAAATATATTACATTATGATTTTTTTCATCTACAGTTCTAATCATAAAATTTTCATAATTAAATATATTTTTTTCACTTTGATATTTATTGAAGCGTTGCACAAATAGGTGAAAACAGTACTTCAGTTTCTATTTCGTTTACTAAAAAAAGTGCAAAACATTTTAGACCATCCATTCAAGTTTGACACTTTAGAATATTTTGTGATAAGGTTCACAATAATTAATTTTGTATATCTTAATGATTGTCATAGTTGTAACTAGCAATATACACAATATTTGTAGAGAATATAAAATTGTTATTAGTAGCAAAACAAATGAAAAAACTACTTGATATACATCTATTAAAAACTTCTAGAATATTTTGCTAAAAAGAACCTAAACAGTATAGTTCTTTTTTCAAATAAATAAATGACATTCACAAATTTTCTCCCTTCATGCAAACTACAAATGATTCATAAACTTCACTGAATTTTCAATATCAGTTCTATGTCTACGAAAGAGTGTACAATAATGTTACATAACTTTCAAGAGTTTAAAAGAAGAGCTAGAGATGTCTTAAATAGAGTAATATGGTGAATCATATAGCTTGGCGTCACAGTTCTTGTTGCTAGTTTAGATTTAAAGTCCAAAAATAATTCACATCTGAAATTGTATTACATTATTTCGTATATACAACACAAGGTCAAAAGAACGACCAGAGATTAATAAAGAAATTAACCTTTTTGCTTCTCCATGGCAACATCTTCAATATCTCTCTGTGAATATTGTGAATACACTTCATATGATGTCTTCCGTAGAAAGTCCTTCTTTCTCCTACAACATATAGTTAATGGATATTAGATTACTCAACAAAGGGGCAAGAATGCATCAAACTCCATTAAGAAAGAAAACAGAGGAATTTTGATAATTGGTGAAGAGACAAACAAAATGTTATAGTGTGAATGTATGAAAATTAATGACAATGGACATGATTACACGTAGTTTGTAAATTTGAAATAGATATAAATAACGAATAAATAGTTACCATAAATTCTGTTGATAATAGTTTATCTTTAAAATGTTTCAATGGTGGATGCTCGTAATTTACTTCAATACTATTGAATAAGAGAAGCAACAGTAATGTTATAGGAAATTCTGTAAAAGTACATCGGTAAAACAAACATGGTAATTTTATTTCGCAAGGAAAAAGAATCCTAAACTAAGCTAAAATAAAAATAGAATCCTAATTACCATACATTACTGTATTTGATACTTAGATTTTTTATAAAATGAAAATATTAATAAAAAAAAAAAGTCTTGCCTTAAAAGTATGTGCCAGTGTAAAAAAGGTATACACTGGCAGTGCATAGAAGTTAAACTCAATTTAAATTATATACTTCCTAATATAAATTTAATTTTATCTATCCGTAAAAGCTTATCAATATCAAATCTAGTATATAAATCTCCTGAAATTGATCATCGATATTATTTCTTTATTGATAATGTAATTGATATATAATTAATCGACCTATTTCATACTCTGATAAAGTATTATTTACATGTCATCATAATTAGGAAGTGATCAGTATACTTGACATACATTCAATATCGAAAGTATATAATAATATTATCTCACATTTCATACTTGAATAGATTATATGTTAGCTCTTCACCTTTACATCATAACATGAGATATTAAGTTCATGAATAGACGATGGACTAATAGATTTGTACATTACTCTAGAAATATAAGTTAATTGTATTCTAATTCATATCAACATAGTTTCATTCTCTAAATATGGATTATAAATATATTTCTTTTATTCCACGAAGTCTAAGTTGTAATTTTTTAAAAGAAATAGTCTAACTTGTTATTTATAAAAGTTTACAAAATTGTTACACTTTTTGAACAATTAATTGTAACTTTCAAATAAATTTTATTATTATTCTAAATAGCAAAAAATATGATTAATAGAAATATTTTAAACAAATTGACCTCCAAATGTCGCTTTTATTAAAAGTACTTGGATATAATAAAAAAATATCGACCTCATGTTAAATTTAAGATAAATAACAAGCTAAGTAATCATGTTAATTAAATAATATTGACGTCGAGAGGTGTTTGTGTGTTTTTGTGTGTTAATTAAATTATATTTCCCAGCCAGCAAGCAGTTAGCCTTCCTCTACAAGGAATGGAAGTGTGGATGAATCGACATCAAATATAGGATTGTTGTTGTACACGATCTCCATTTTAGTAGTCCTAGCTATCCACTCCACTATGTGGTAGAGTGTTCGTCCCAACCCCTTCGCAGGGGTACCTTCCCTTTTAATTGAGAGAAGGACTCGGAATTGACTCCCCTCGATTCGAGATCCGAAAGAAGGGTATAGAGTTTATCCAAGGAATGCTCTCCCGTGGCGGTACGCGGATTCTCGAGGGCCCGAGCTCCCCGTCCCAGCCAATCCCCCGTTGGATCAAGGACCGCCATGATCCTTAGAATCTCGACCTTGANCGATCAATAAAAATTTATCAATATCAAATCTAATATATAAATCTCTTTAAATTGATCATCGATTTTAATTGATAATGTATTTCATATATAATTAATTAACGTATTCATACTCAGATGAAGTATCCTTTACATGTCATCATAATTAGGAAGTGATCACTACACTTGACATACATTCAAGATCGAAAGTATATAAAAATATTATCTTGAATTTGATACTCGAATGGATTATAAGTTAGCTCTTCACCTCTACATCATAACATGAGATATTAACTTCATGATTAGACGACGGACTTATAATTTTGTACATTACTCTATAAATATAAGTATAATTATATCTTAATTCATATCAACGTAGTTTCATACTATAAATATGGATTACAAATATTTTTTTATTTATTCAATGAAGTCTAACTTTTTATTGATAAAAGTGTACAAAGTTATTACACTTTTTGAACAATTAATTGCAAGTTTCAAATGAAATTTTAGTATAATGCTAAATAGCAAAATTACGATTAATAGAAACATTTTAAACAAATCGACCTCCGGATGTCGCTTTTGTTAAATGAATTAGATATAATAAAAAAAAATACCGACCTCATGAGGTCGGTATCACATTAATTTTAAGATAAATAAAAGCAATCATATTAATGAAATAATATTGACATCGAGAGGTCGGTATTTTATATTTATTTATTTTTTAACTTATATAAAACCGTCATTCGGAGGACGATTTATTTAAAGTTAATTGAAAGTATTATTTTTTTGAAAGCTACGATATACATATTTGAATTAAAACTAATTAAATTGCATAATATTTAATTTTATCGATTTCCGAAAGTTAATATTATAATATTTTTTATATTTTAATTTACGCAAAATCGTCCTCATGCGGTCGGTATTTAACTGAAATAACATTTCCAATTTCATGAGGTCGGTATTTGGATGTAGAAAAAATACCGATCTGATGAGGTTAGTATTTGGATGAAATAAAAATACCAATTTCATGATGTCAGTATTTGAATGAATTAAAAATACCGACCGCATGATGTCTGTATTTTGATTTGGATGAAACAAAAATACCGACTCCATGAGGTCGGTATTTGGATGAAAGATAAATACCGATCTCATGAAGTCGGTACTTAGATGAAGTAAAAATATTGACCTCATGAGGTCGATATTTGGATGAAGAAAAATGACGACCTCATGAGGTCGGTATTTGGATGAAATAAAAATACTGACTTCATGATGTCAGTATTTCGATGAAAAAAAATACCGATCTCATGATGTCGGTATTTGGATATGGATAAAATAAAAATACCGATCCCATTAGGTCGGTATTTGGATGAACGATAAATATCGATCTCATGATGTCGATATTTTATATTAATTTATTTTTTAATTACATAAAACCGTCATTCGGAAGACGTTTTATTTAAAATTTATTAAAAATATTAAATTTATTAATTTTATGAAAGTCATTATATAAATATTTTAATAAAAATTGATATAATTATATACGTTTTAATTTTACCGACGTTCGGATGTCTGTATTATTTTTTTTTGTTTTACAAAAAATCGTCCTCCGGAAGTCGATTTAAATAATATTAAATCAAAATATTTCTCAATTTTGTTTTTTATATTTAATATGGAAAAATAAAATATGGTTAATTTATTTTATTTAATACCGATATCAAAAGGTCGGTTTTTATTGTAATTCCTTTTTTTTTGCGAAAAATACCGACCCTCTGAGGTCGGAATTTTTTCCCCTCTTATTTTGCATAAAATCGACTAATTTTATTCTTTTTAACAATACTGGCCTCCGGGGGTCGGAAATTACCGACCTCCATTGAGGTCAGTAATTTTTAGATCGGTATTCACTGACATTTTAGTGGTATAGAAATAGACTTTTTTGTACGAAAAAATCGAATGAAGTTGGTTAACTTGATGATTGTTGTATGACTTGTGTATTAATAGGGTATGCAATATGAAATGTTATTTTGTTGTTTGAATTATAATTTGAAAATTTTGTTTGTAATGTCTTTGAAATTTGTTGTATGAAATGTGTAATAATTGGGTATAAAATGTGTAATAATTGGGTAAGAAATATCACATATTATTTTGTTTGTACGAATTCTGAATTGTTTGTATGAGATTCTGATTGGTATTAACTGTTTTGTATTCTTGTTGGTCATGTAATTGCAGTTCTTAGATACTGGAAATTGCATGATGCAGATTTCTGTTTTGCTTTTTATAGATTGAAGAATTTCAAAGATGCATATGACATCCCTGTTGAACCTATCCCTGCGAGAATACATGGGATATACCAAGTTATATTCCAGAGCCTAAATTGATGCAACCGGGTCCAAAGACATCAGTGGGAAGACCGCTATTTGAACGCTAGAAGGGTTTTGCTGATGTGAAATTCAAAAGGTCATTGCAGTAGATGTCATCAAGTTGGACACAACAGGAAAACATGTTCAAATTATCTTGTGCAAAAAAATGATTTCTTGTTTTTTACTTTTTGTTACACAATTTTTATGTTGTTTTGTCCGTTAGACACATGTTTTGTTTTATGGAGTGCATTAATTATCATTAATAGTTGAGTAATTGTGGTTTCTGAATATCGTCCAACTATAAATAACATTGAAACACACTTTATACCAATTTTATTCCAATACTAACTTTATTTTATGTCAATCATTTCCATACAAGTATTATTAATCCATACATAGTTGATACAAAAATCATACATAGTTCACACATATGGATCCACTATTTTTAACATATCAATGGTACAATGAATACCTAGTTAAAATATGTTAAAAATAGTGAATTCATATGGCATGAACTATGTATATTGAAAGTATCTTGAAAATAAAATAATCAACAATTGAAAATGCATATTCATACATGTATTTTCAAAAAAAATATAAATTGAATGTATGATATTTTCATACTAAAAAGATGATAAATCAAAAGTGTGATGTCATGTTCATACAAGTAGTAATCAGACTTAATACATATTTCATCCAAATAAAGATACATTGACAACCCATTGATATATTAGTATCATAAAATTAAAATAATCAATAATTGAAGAAAGATTCATATATATATATATATATATATATTTCGTTCATCAAATAGTGCATTTTGAAATGAAAGTGCTACTTTGAACTATTGAATGTAGATGGTATGACTTACGTATATTACTAGTATCATAAATTATATAAACCAATCTGTAATTCCTATGAAGATAGAATAACTGGAAAAACATATGATATTAAAAAATAATGAAATACTTAAACATAAACAAATTGTTCAATAGTTTAAAAAAAACATGTAGTCCAAAAAAAGGTAGAAGGTGCAATAAACTATTTCTTTTTCGTGGTCTTGGTGTAGGATAATTGGTTGTTTTCGAAAAATGTTCTGTTGGTGTGCGAGGTCCACCATATTTGCTAGCAACCGTACCAGTAACTTCACTATCACTTATTGCACCCTCTTCATTCTTTGATTTTCCATAATGTCACAGTATTATGACATAACTTTATCGATGGTATGTTGCATCGATATCAACAACAAACATATCAAAAACACCATTACTGAAATATTCAGCAAAAAGAGATGTGTGTATACCACAATAGCTGTAAAAATTTGAAAAAAGAAATATTTTAATAACTAAATAATGTTGTCATTTTTTATGAAATCAGTAGAGTATAGAAAATACATACTTGGAACTATCTTGTTGTTGAGGAACATCCATCATATATTTGATATCAAGTGGTTCGGATTGAGACTTGTGTTGATATTCAAGGAGATTGTTGGCATACAGATCAAGCTTTTTACCATAAAATCCTATGCTCATAAAAAATAGTGGTATTATTGTTGCAAGTTCATCAACAACTTCATTCACTTTTGAGGAAGATTGAAGTGGGATGGTGTGAGGCGTGAGAAGAGCATGTAACCTCCGATTGACTTGTGACAGGCGTGGGCTGTGATTGGGGTATGGGTGATTGATAGCGGTAATTAAGGAACATGATAAATTAAATCCTTAAAAATATGTAAACTGAATATTTAGTTTTAAAAAGGTAACTGTAAAAATATATAATTAAAAAACTAAAAATTTAAAGCGGTGGTTTTTAAAAAGGTAACTGTTATAATAAAATTAAAAATTTAAACAGATTAATTAGTATTTAAATTAGATTATAATTAATTTTTAACAAAATATAATTTTAATTGATATGTTATAACTCGAAAATAATCTCCTATAAGTAAGAATTTTTTAAAAGTACATTTATAACTCGATATATATAGCCTTAAATGTGCATATGGTGCTATTTTTATTTTTTTAATTTTATTATTACAGTTACCTTTTTAAAAACCACCTCTTCAAATTTTTAGTTTATTAATTATATATTTTTATAGTTATCTTCTTAAAACTAAATATTCAGTTTACATATTTTTAAGGATTTAAATTTATCATGTTCCTTGTTTACCATTACCCAATCACCCATACACCAATCACAACCCACCCCCATCACAAGCCAATTGGAGGTTATACGCTCTTCTTGCGCCTCACACCATCCAACTTCAATCTTCCTCAAAAGTGAATGAAGTAGTTGATAAACTTGCAACAATAATACCATTATTTTTTATGAACATAGAATTTTATGGCAAAAAGCTTGATATGTATGCCAACAATCTCCCTGGATATCAACATAAGCCTCAATCCGAACCACTTGATATCAATTGCATGGATGTTCCTCAACAACAAGATAGTTCCAATGTATTTTCTATGCTCTACTGATTTCATAAAAAATGACAACATCATTTAATTATTAAAATATTTCTTCTTTCAAAATTTTTATAGCAATTGTGGTATGTACACATCTCTTTTTGTAGAATACATCAATAATGGCGTTTTTGATATGTCTGTTTTTGATATCGATGCAACATATCATAGACAAAGATATGTCACAATACTGTGGCATTATGGAAAATCAAAGAATGAAGAGGGCAATAAGTAATAGTGAAGTTACTGGTTCGGTTGCTAGCAAATATGATTGACCTCGCACACCAACAGAACAGGTTCCAGACACAACCAATTATCCTACACCAAAACCACGGAAAAGAATCTAAAAATAGTTTATTGCACCTTCTACCTTTTTATAGAATTACATGTTTTTCTTAAAACACTTGAACAATTTGTTTATGTTAAAGTATTCCGTTATATTTTTAATATCATATGTTTTTTTCTAGTTATTCTATCTTCATATGAATTACAGATTAGTTTATATATATAATTTATGGATACTAGTAATATACATAAATCATACCATCTGTATTCAATAGTTCAAAGTAGCACTTTCATTTCAAAATGCATCATTTAATGGATGAAATATGTATCAAATATGATTAAAATAAGTATGAATCTTTCTTCAATTATTGATTATTTTAATTTCATGATACTATATATCAATGGGTTCTCAATGTACCCTTATTTGAATGAAATATGTATTAAGTCTGATTACTAATTGTATGAACATGCCATCACATTTTTGATTTATTATTTTTTTAGTATGAAATATTTTTTCATACATTCAATTTATACTTTTTGAAAATATATGTATGAATATGTATTTTCAATTGTTGATCATTTTATTTTCAGGATACTTTCAATATACATAGTTCATACCATATAGATTCACCATTTTTAACATATTTTAACTAGGAATTTATTGTACCATTGATATGTTGAAAATAGTGGATCCATATGTATGAACTTTGTATGAACTATATATGATTTTTGTCATTAATACGATTAAGTTGCACCATGACTTGATTCAATTCATTATCCAATCTTGAAGCCATATGACAACATAATATATGTGAAAACCGCATAAGTTTGCCACAATATACAATTGTGTCTAAATCTATACACTTCAACCAAAATAAGTGGAAAACAATAGAATTGGCAATAACCTTCACCTTTCACATATGTCCTTTTTTCTACAACCATCTTCATAATCCTCATTTTCCTACTCTATTCCAATTCATTTTTTTTAATCTATTAGAAAAATAATTCATAGAACACCAAGAAGGTGTCGACTATATATAACAGTAGCATCGCATTGCATAAGCTTTATATGACACAAGAAATCAAGCAAACTCAACAAGCTAAAATTTTTCCTTCATACCAAAAATACAAAACTAAATAGAGCTACACTCAATAGGCATTCAATTCCTTCAAGATTCTCTTATTTTCTTTCTTTCCTATTGACCATAAGACCACAAGGAGCGGTCATCCAAAACTTCTTGCTACTATGGTATGAAATAAAAGTCTCCAATTAACTAACATATCTCATATTTTCTGCAGTTAAAATGACTCCCCAAGAAACACACCAAAGTAAAAGATGCCACCTTTCTTTGGATCCTATTTTGTAATATGAATTTACTGTTGTCTCATAAACAAACATCACATCATTCTGTCCCTTTGCCTTGTGTACAACATTTCTAAGAAAGGTTCCACCTCATAGATAATTTCATTTTTCTTTTTTGATGATCGTGGTGTCAGGGTCAGCTTTCATACACCTGTACTAATTTCACGAAATATCTGTCACATTCCACTATCAATATGTACCATGTACTCTGTCCACCAAGACTAGGAAAAATTGGAAGAATCACCTGTTACCTCATTGATAATCATATAGTTAAATAACCCAAGTTCACGGATCTTTCTAAATCTTCAAGACCTCAGAGTAATTTCTAGTGAAAAAAATTATTGTGACACTACATACCAAGCCACAAGCAGACCATTCACAATTCAGAACCTAGAGAAATCCATTTTCTCTCTCATTTTGTTTCTTCAGAAGCATATTACATATGAGGAACTCACTTCTCATGTAAAAAAAGTATAATATTTTCTACTCAACTTCACTATAATTGCTTTCGTGTCTTCCTCTTTCACACCAAATCTCTATCGTCACTATCCGAAAAGCCAAATTAAAATTCCTAAATCTCCTTGTACTAAGCCCCCTACTTCAATTATAATCAGAATCCTTCTTTTCACTGATCAGTAACTAAAAACAGGATTTTAACTCCTATTGAAGCAGGGGCTTACACCATAAAGCTCATATATTTTGACTCAAAAAGTACTACTGTAAAAATATTTTTTTTAAAAAAAAACTGAAAATTGCACATTCAATTAACTTAATATCTGAAAGAAATAAGAAAATAGAACAACAAAAACATATCCAATGAACTCCATAAGAAAGTTCTAGAGAGTCTAACTACTGAACGTAGATAGAGACACTGTTTTCGATAGATTCTAAGTGCAACAAATCAAAGTATTTATGAAACATGTCAATTAATAAGGTAAAAACAGCTCACAACATTCAGGGGTTAAAAAAAAGAGCAGCAAGGCAGTAAAGATGGAAGAAGAAGAAATTACTTGTAAAATTTTGAAATAGAACCCTAAGCGAAATTGCTGATGAAGAAAATGTTGGAAAACTATACATGCACAACGGAAGCATATAAGAATCTTTACTACTTACATGAATAATAGATAATCAATACCGTTTATGTTAAGAAATATATCATGCTAGAACACATAAACATACTGAAATTTAATTCGAGAAATACCTCTTGAAGCGTGAACAAATACCTTCAAGTGAATCTACAAGATAGACGGACCTTCAAGCGAATCTATAAAATAAACAATAGCTATGGTCTTCTACTCTCTCAATACTTGGGTGGGCAAGTATGGAATAGAAAACTAATCATCATCCCTTTTCTAGGTTAGGAGAATCTCTATTTATAGAGATTTCCTCCTAATCCAAAAAGGACTAGAAAAATTTGAATTATTCTTAGCATAATAAATTACAAATCATTCCACTAGAAATTCGTAATTGCACTCCTCTATTTCGTAATTTTCATTAAACACTTATGTAATTTCCCATGTTAATATTTCAGACACTAATCAATAAATTAAATTACTGATGAATTTAACTTAATAATTAATTTTTTAAAGCACTACTTAACGTATTTCATGTGTCGAATTCATAAATCCACTTGCAAGATTTGACACGATAAAAACTTATAAGTTTCTCATGAAAAAGACATATCAATAAATCTCTATAACGAGACACGGATTCTATCAACTAATTAATCATTTCACCAATATATATTATTATCATCCAACTTACAAGGCATATTGACCCATCAGAATCTCGTCTTTTAATAAATCAAAATGATAATTAATATATACAAATCATAATAGTTATATCAAGATGAGGAATATAAAACTTACTAAATCAGGTTTATCAAATTTTGGTGGAAATTTTTTTTTCTTTTGAAATTTCTATCAACTAGTCACATCTATCTAATGGTAAGAATAATATTTTTTTTGGTCAGCGATTTTAGTAAAGATTTTTTTTTAACAAAAAAATTCACTGTGACGGCAGTGAAATTCACCTCTACCTTTTTTTTTTTGTAAATATCGTTTTTGACGCAGCGATTTCATAAATTAAAATTGACTTATATATTTATGATCATTATTTGAATTGAAGTGTGCTAGATTACAATATGGGAGAGTCTAGCCATGCTTTCAAGCACTTGAATTCTTTTCCATCAGAGCCAACTAATAGGTAAGTAAAGTAATGTTTTTTTACTTATTAAAATTATTATTTTTTATATGCAATATATTTATATTATTATTTTTATAGGTATGATCAACTTCAAAATGCAGTTAAGTATTGTACACAAATTGTAAATAATAATGTTATGGGTGATGAATGAGTTGGTGAGTTGCACAGTGATAAACCTTTGGAGCATAAATTAACAGACAATGATGAAATGTATGAGGATGATAATGATGATGTTGTGGATAATGCACCTAATGCATCCGTTGAAGATAAAAGTGTTAATTACCATTCTACAGTGATTCCATACTTAGATCACACTGAAGAAAGTGCAGAAGATTTTATCTATACAAGAGATGATGGTTCCATTCGAACGACACTTTGAAATTCAAACAATTCTAAATATATCCAGTCAGGTTCGATTTTTGCAAACTTAATATTTTTTAGTTATTTATTTATTTTTATATTGATTAATCTAATTTGTATATGCAACTAAATATGTTATTTATTAATAAGAAGCAAATGAAATCTACCGTAAGAGCATATAGTCTAGCTATTAAAAAAGAATTTTATTGTGATCAATCGAAGAGTAAAAGTTGGAGAGTTATTTGCAAGCGTCATGAGTTGGGGTGTGATTGGATGATTCGCTTTAGAGAGATTTCAAGTGGTATTTGGAAGGTAGGAAAATTATTGAACCGCATAGTTGTCTTACAAATAATTATAAGGAGGATATTTCAATTTGAATAGTAACATGATTGCCACTTCATCAATACCATATGTTGTGCAAAATTCAGAGATAAAATATTAAGATGATCAGTGAAATCATTAAAGGAAAGCATCACTATTCTCCTAGCTATAGAAAAGCACAAAAAGGTCGAAGAAAAGCATTTCGAATGGTTTATGGTGATTTTGAAAGTTCATTTAAGGCATTAGCTCGATACATGGCTGCACTACAATTATTCAATCCATGCATTATTATTGAGTGGGAGCATCATTCTACAACAATGCAATGTGAGAATTTTTTTTTAAATTTTTTTGGGCTTTTAAACAACGCATTGACGGTTTCAAAAGTTGTAGGCCGGTTATTTCTATCGAACACATCTTTATGGTTTGTATGATATCAAACTGTTAATTGCGGTTGAGATTGATGTGAATGGAAATATTTTTTCCACTTGCATATTCTTTAGTTGCATGTGAGAGTTTTGAGTCTTGGTCGTGGTTTCTGAAGTTATTATAGACATATGTTGTTTGTGAACGACAAGGAATGTATTCAATCTTATGATTAGTCCACCCAACACATACCATAGATTTTGTGTTCGATACTTAAAAGTAAATTTTAATAAGAAATTGTAAATAGCGAACTCGAGAAACTAATGTGGTTGGCTGCTACAGAGCATCAGAAGAAATAAATTGTGCGATAGATGCAACACATCAAAATGTTGTCTCCTGCAACATATAAATGGTTAAATGAGTTTTCTTTAGAAAATGGACGATGTATAAGGATGGTGGTCGTAGATGGGGTGTCATGACGACAAATGTCTCTGAGTCATATAATGATTTAATGAAAAAAGCTCGGGGACTTCTTGTGACTGCCATGGTTCGAATGACGTTCAAAGCTCTAGTTGATCGTTTTGTCGAAAGAAACAATCTTGCAATTGCATTACTTCAAAGTAATATGCCCTGACCTCTTGCAATAGATAAAAAATTTAATGATTATTATCAAAGAGCTCAAGGACACACGAATATGATGACTTATAACACTGGTGATAGAGTTTTTGAAATTCTTATTTTTGCTCATGATGGTAAAGGTGGAAATGTCCACAAGGTTACTGCAAAAGGTAAGAAATGTACTTGTGGAAAATGGAGAAATTATCATATGCCTTGCTCGCATGCTTTAAATTTTGTGGACTTCACGAAATCGAGCCAAATTCATATGAAAGTAAATTATACAGTACAAAATATTACAAACAACATACACTGAGACATTTACCCCAATGGGTGATGAAATGTATTGGCCACCAGCTCCTTTTAATTTAATTGCAAATACTGAATATTTACGGACATGTGGTATGCAAGTAAGAAGCCGACTTAAGAATGATATGGATATAGCTCTGGCTCGCATTACCAGAAAATATAGTGTTTGTAAGGAGACAGGTCACACAAAGGCACGATGTCCTACTCGATTTTAAATATATTATCTATATTTTTAAGATGAATGTAATTTTTATGTCTATTTATTAATATTATAATATATCTTTTTAAGTACTTGTTGACATGAATTTAATCTGTTTTATTGCATTTTAAATATATTGTAAGTACACTATATTTATATTTATTTGACATATATTAAAAAGTAATGATTTGACCTAACTTAAAAAGAATAATTTGATCTATGAGATAAAGAAAAAGAAAGATCCTGCAAATGTTGAAAATAAAGAGAAGAATGTCACTGCAATAACATAAATTTCAAATTCTTTGTTCAAATTTACACGAAACAACAAAATTCAACACACATAAAAATATGATTTAATGCATAAAGTTCTTCAGCCTTTAGAATAAAGATACATAAAAATTATTCTTTTGAATCCGAATCTTCTACCTCTACATTTTCGTCTTCATTTTCAAAATCTTTCTCATTTTGATAGTGACTGCCTGTTTCATATCTAGTTGATTTATGTAGCTTAGATGTTCTCCGATGTAGATTTTTTTCTATTAAAAACTAAATTTTGTGAAGCTTCATCATTAAATCTTGGATCATTAGACACGGTGACCTATAATATAATACAATATAATATAATTAAAATAAATATGCACAAAAAATTAAAAAAAATTTAAAATTTTCTATGAAAATTATCATACTTACATTAGAAAAATTCAACCTCGCACCAAATGGAGAATTATGTATAGGAAATTCACGCATACCATGCTGAATATCATATTGAGATCCACTAAATTGCGCAAACCAGATATCGAAACATTTGAAGTTACAAAATCAACTATTTCTTGATAGAAAAATTAACATTAGTGTGAGAGGGCCCTACAGAAAAATCAAATGTGGGATAATAAGGTTCGGGAGTCACCAGGAAATGTGTGTTATGTTCAATCGAATTATCTCAATCAATCAAATGATGCTCGCCACGATTTCGACCACGACCTTCACCAGCGCTCCTTCTACCTCAACGTGCACCCTCTCTCGGTGTTGTTTGTCGTGATCGGCGAGATACTTGTACTAGTGGTGGTTCATCGTATTGTGGGAGGATTTTAATAAGGTCAAAACTCAATCGTGTTCCCTCGAAGGCCGCATTCATCGATTCCATTGAAATACGAGCGACTTCCTCTGCATATTGTCTCATTTCATTAAATTGATTTTCATCATTTCAATCATCTGAGCTCGACGATACTGCATTTAATGACCCTAGACTATAATGAATAAAAAATATTTCAAAAAATTGTTAAAGATCGACATAAGAATTCAAAATTCACATAATATACATATTAATGCCTCATGTCTTCCTGCCATGTGTTGATACCCTTTTTGTACAACATGTTGTGAATTTTCAAATGAACATGAGGGAATGCCTCATGTACCAACGAAAGTAATTTGCTCGATCACTTACAAATGGAGGTCGAAATATACGATTTTGATGTTGTTTCCATAAATATTGTGTGTAGTTAAATGTATCTATATCTTCTTATTTTATTTTGGATAGTTTATCACGCTTAAAATGATATTCGAAAAATTGGGTACACGATCCAAAAATATGTTGTAAATAATCAAACTGTCTCACAACATGATCAACCATGTGCCACTCACGATAAATTCCATAAATAAGTGGCACATGTGCCATCCAGACAGGTTGTCCTAACCGACTTCACTCAGACAATCCATTAATAACATCTTCCGAATAACGTTGTCAAATAAACTATAAAATAAAAAGAAAGTAAGATAATTATAAAAAAATTGACAAAAAAATAAAAAAACTATGTACATGAAAATGAACAATCTTACGAAATAATTTTTTTTGTAATTATGTCATATAATATCTTATTTTAAGGACCTACCAAAAATCTATGTATATGTCATTCTATTCCTATGATTTTCTTGGATAGTAAAATATAAGTATGAATAGTTAAACATTTAAATGAAATGAGATACAAATATGAATAATTTAAAATATTAGTAATATTTAAATATCTGATCATCAGTTAGATTATCTAGTACATCCCTAATCACACCGATTATAGTTCATGCCTCATTTTGATGATTTCTACATCACGTCCATTTACGTGCAAGCGCAGTTGAAGCCTCAAGTTGATTGGTCCTTAGAGATTTTGGTAATGGTTGCGGGAGAATAATTTGTTTCTATGCCCAATCTACAATAAATAAAATTCAACATTACTTAGAATACACTTAAATTTAAAAGTGCATATTACTAGTATATAAAAAATATTTAATTAAAAAATATGTATATCTGCATTAAAGAGAGAAATCCACAAACTTCATTTGATTGTTTCATAAGCAATTATACAAATATGATAATGCGGCTGCTCCTCATGCTTGTGTTGACATTACATTTAAATTTCTCATGTCAATCAAAAGGTCCAAATTAAGCTTATTATTAGATTTATCTGGAAATATTGATCCACCACATAACCATAATAAATATAATTTAAACCTTTGTTGCACCTCATGCTTAGTTGAGTGATTAGTAATATCATCTAAACCTTCAATATACTCAATTAATTTATATGTTAACAATCTACTTACACCAGAAAAAAATCATTATCGGATAACCATCCCGTTAATTCAAACATCATTTCTTGTCTACCCAAAATTTCTACAGCATTAGCAACATTTAAAATTATAGGACTTTCATCTATTACCATTCTAAATAATTTCTACATCCTGTAAAGTTATGGTAGTCTCGCCAGTTCGCATGTGAAAGGTATGTGTTTCTGGATGCGACCTTTCAATTAAAGTAGAAATTAATCCGGAGTCATACGACACACATCCTACATCAAGAATTCCTTTAAATATATAATTTTCAAATTATTGACGAATGCGATGATGTAATGGATAGTATTTTATATGTTGCCAAAATTCAATATCAACGCGACTTGTATATAAGCAAGACTTCTCTTCTCTTAAGCTATTGTTTCAAATTCATTTGGAACGATGATGAACTTGAACTTTAGTACATCATTTTCTACTGGAGCAGGACTTACGTACATACTTGACGGATGCATATCTATATACAAAAAATAAAAATAAATATTAACGTTAATATAATTATTTAAAGCCACAATATCAGATAAATGTAACACCCTAGAAATTTTTCGAACTAAGACTTGAGCCGTTAATCTTAGTGAGTGAGATTTCACCAAGGAATTAAAATTTTTTCTTAAGTATTAAGGTCATTTCACAAGATTTAGCACCTTGAGTTCCAAAAAGAATTAAATTGGAAATAACAAAAATGTGAAATTTGGAGAGTTAAGTTAAGTGTGAGTTTTGGGTCAACTTTAAACGATCATAACTCCTAGAACAGGATGACTTAGATGTGATAAAGATACCATAGGAAATATCTTTGAATTATCTTTCCGAATCCTCAAATTTTGCCAATTTTCGAGTCCAGGTGAGTGAGATATGACCTTTTGAAGTTAGGTTATCCAGTTAAGAAAAGTTAGCGAAAATAGTGAGGGGTATTTTGGTCCTTTTCTAATCCAATCAGGTTTAATACATTTTTAGTAGTATTTTAAGGTTATAATCCTTTTAATTCAGTTTCATAATCCTAAAATACGCTTAGGGTTTTAGTTGAGAGTTCAAGAAGAGGCAAGAAGAGAAAAGAGGAGAAAAGATGAATTGATGAAGGCGTTCATCGACGTTCTTGAGTTTAGTTGTGGATTTTCACCATGGGTCTAATACCTAATAGGTATTTAAGCTTTCATAGTTTTGGGTTAGTTCACCCACACTCCAATCGTGTATTTTTTTTCAGCGAAATTTCATGCTTAATGTTTAAAGATTAGAGTTCAGTGAGTTCTTGAAAGGTGTTCTTGAAATGCATTCTAAATCTTGTTGTGTTTGAATTTGATGATTTCTTGAGACCAAATTCTTGTAGATTAAGTTTAATTAAGTTAAGTAATCGAATCCAAGTGATTGTGGAAGAAACCTTTCGAATTTAGGCGATTTAGGGTGAGAAAACGAGCAAAAGTGCTCGATAGAATTTTCTAGGTTGGGGCCTGGCGCAACGCGCATGCCAGAGCGCCCCAAACCCATCTCTGTCCGTAAGGGGTTGGAGCCCCGCGCCACCCATATCCGTAGGGTCATCTGCCCAGTCTATTTGCCTCCGGTAGCTCCGTTTGAGTTCGTTTAAAGTGCACCTTCATTCCTTTTCGATTCTAACTAATTTAAGATAATTCTAAACACCTAAAATCGGTCCTAACATGATCATAACCTTGAATTCATAATTCAAATATAAGTTAGAGTTAAGAGTTAAGTCTTGAGAATTCTTTCATACGTTCTAAGAAAGTCCTTTTTAGGAGTCTTTTACAACTTCTAGTAACTTATTTCAAGATTCAAGTAAATGAGCATGAGAGTGAAGAGAATGTATTCATGATTCTAAAATATCAACTAGATCCTACATATCATGAACCATAACCCTTGAATTCCTAATTTACATTCAAGAGAGAGTTAAGAGTAGAGTTCAAGAAAGCCTTTGAGTTCAATTGTGAATCCTTTGAGGTCAATTATTGATTTGAACTAAGTTTTGAGGGATTAAATAAGAGAATGAGAGAGTCATATACATGAGTTCCATCTAGTTACTTAGTCCTTCGATTCAAGTTGTTCATGCTCATAACTTCCGCATGAACCCTATAAGTCGAACAATCTTGAGTTAAGAAGTATCTTTTTGTTCTCAAGTTGAGTAGTTCACCCTCCAAGTAGAAAATCATGAAATCATCCATAAACATGAGATCATGAGCCTTGAATCCATACTTTAATTCAAGGAAAGATAAGAGTCAAGTCCAGAAGTTAAGAAGCAAGTAAAAGTAAAATTTCTAAAGTTTTCTAAAGTCTTTCACAAACATTTTCACTGTGTGTTAAAGACTTAAAAGTTCAAGTCAAGAAAGAGTAAAGAGTTGAGTTAAATTCTCAAAAGCTATAAGGAACTAATTATTCCCTAAGAGTTAAGTTTCAAGTTAAGAAAAGAGCAAGAGTTGAGTTCATTTCTCAAAAGCTACAAGGGAACTAAGTATTCCCTAAAGATTTATAAATGTTTCACATTTAAGTTAAAAGAAAACTAAGAGTTACATAAGAGTTTTGAACAAAAAGCGGAACATTGATTCCAAAAGGAGCTTTTTAAAGCTAAAAGATTCAGTAAATTATCTCAACCTAAAGGAAGGAAGTTCTATTAAAAGTATGAGCTAAAGTATGTTTTAGGAGTAGTATTGAGCACCGATGTGGGAATGAGAGTTCATATAACTCAAATCCCCATGTAAACCATGTAGCCATTATGGGTATTAACGTGTCATACTTTTTAGATGATCACGTAAGTTTAGCCAGTGGATCCACTAGGTTGAGGATGTTCTATGCGCAACAATGTATAGGACAGTTATGGCAGCGTCGGCGATACGATGTATCACTACTTAGGCTCATAGTGGTGGTTGTTGGTTAGAAAAACTCACACATTTTTGGTTACATGGTTCCTCAAAGGGTTCTGCTTAATATGGATGGGAATATAAAACTTCATTCATGCACTGCACAAGTAGACTTTGAGAGGGAGCATGACATGTATTTTATGATACTTTATCTTGAGTTAACATCATGTTTTTAAATAGCTTTTGTTTATATTGCACTTGTCTTAAACTGCTTTATATCGAAATGAGTTCAGTTAAGTATCAAGAGTTAAGTATTTTGAGTTGACTACCTTTGGTTGAGTATCTTGAGTTTGTCAATGCTTCACTGAGTCAAGTATCATATCTTTGAAGTTAAGTATCTAATCTTTGAGTTGAATATATTATTCTTGCTTTGAGTTGAGTTGAAAAGAGGTAAGTATGTTTCTTTTTTATTCAAGTATCAAGCTTATGTTATGCCTTAGAATTCCCGTTACATGCTCGTATATTCCATGTACTGAGCTAATTGGCCCGCATCTTCTCATGATGCAGACACAGGTACGCAGGACCATCAACAGGAGTTTCGTTGATACATCCGAGAGTTCGAGTTAGCTATGGTGAGCCTCCTTGCTATCGGAGGACTTCATTTACTTTTCAGTTTAGTCAGGATGTCGTGGGTCTTGTCTCGACTTTCATCGTTTTCATTTAGAGGTTTCATAGATAGTCAGTAAAGTTGAGGAGTCTGTATTAATCATTTATTATATTAAATGTTTAAAGACAAAAATTGCCTATTTTATAACTAGTTGAATATATTATTTTTATTCAAAGGTGTTCATTTGAGTTAAAGCCTTGTAAAGTTGAGTTTATTGATTTTATTCAGTTTTAAGCTTTTACATGCTTAAGTTAGTCTTCCGCTTGTAGTCAGTCAAGATAAGGATTTGCTTGGGGACCAACGATGGTTCTTGAGTGCCGACCACGTCCAGGGTGTAGACTCGGATTGTGACAATCAAAGTACAAAATTAATTATTAAAATTAAAAATAAAATAAATTCAAACTCACCTTATAGAGGAAAAACTTTTTAAAATATTTGAAAAAGTGTAAAAGAAGAGTTGAAAAATTATACTTGATTTGAAGGGAGACTTGAACCAATTTATAAGAAAATTTTGATGAAACATGTGAATTGACTCTATTTTTTAGGCATGCATCTGAGTTTATTTTTCTTAAAAATTTGACAGGTGAATATTTGATCTACTAAGAAAAAATTGGAGGAGAATTTCACTGTTTGTCAGTGAAATAAAAAAAAAGTATAATATATCTTAAAAAAATAATTGGCTGGAATATTTATAAAATAAAATAAAATTAAAAAAATATTGACTAGACAAAAATTATATGTTCACTAATTAACAATTTTTTAAAATAAAAGAAAAAGAAAAAGAGGTTCACTAAATTCACTGGAAAGAAAACGATTTACGATAGTCACTTGTCAGTTGACAGAAATTTAAACAAAAATATTTTTTTAAAAAATAAAAATTAAAAATCTTTAAAATCGCTGTCTTGACAGCGATTTCTAAAAATCACTGCCAAGGCAGCGATTTCAAAAAAAGTAAATAAAAATTCTTCTTTAAAAAAATTGCAAAAACTCTGCAGGGCAGCGATTTTCAAAAAAAATTGAACAAAATTGCTCGTAGAGCAGCGATTTTGATATGTTAACGATGTTAAAATAAGTCGCTACGTCAATAGTAATTTTACCCTAATACACACATTTAATACATGCATTATTTTTTCTATACACTACTCTACCAAAGCTTTAATGGTATGCCTAGCAAAAGAAGTTCTAATTTTGTCTGTTTCCAGCTTTCCAACAACAAACAAATGGAACTACCTATAACAAATAGGAGTTTACAATACCTAAGTTGGGATGTGTTTGGTAAAGATGGACTAAAACAATGAGTCATAGCTTTGGCCCACTTAACTTCGACTCATATTTTATAATTTTCAATTTACATGAATATAAAAAAATTAATAAAGTGACCATTCAAATTATAATCGTGTATAAATTTTTTTGTCTTTTTGGAGTAAAATGTCAGAGATTACTTCCTCTTCTCGGGTTACTCTTCATTTATTCAATGCTCTACGAGGAGAGGAGAATTAATTTTCTAAAATGGACAAATATAAATGAATATCTATTTCTAATAAGATGCATGGACAAAGAAAGTGTCTTTAGCAATACTGAGGGATATCATATAATAATTGTTAGGGTCCCTCCATATATCAGAAGTCAAAAGTTCGAATCTTAGAAGATATTTTTTTTTTTATAAAAAGTAATATTTCACTCGACACAATGCTTAATTAGTTAAAAAGAATCTCAATAGAAGTAATATTTCACATGACGCAATTTTAAATTCACAAGAGACTAACTTTACAAGACATTTACATTTCCAAAAATTAAAAAATCCACCAATTTGAGTTTTGTTGAATATGGAGTGGAGAGTTTAGCCTCGACCCCTATCTTAGCTTGTTTATTACAAGAGAGGGGGACATATGACCTATACCTCTTGCCAAATGACACCAATTGAAGTTGCACTACAAGTCCTTTAAAACCACTAAATTCTTTTCCTTGAAATAGAGAAGTATATTGAAGCATTTGCCATATAAAGAAGATATCCTTAGTACATGCTGTTTGAAAAGCATGATGAGAGTTATCAACTTTGGTGATTCTCTTTCTCTCTCTTTATATATATTATAAATATAAACCACGTGTGTGATAAAATGAAAAATAAAAAGGGTAATATTTGATTTTATTCTCATCATAACTTGATTCTCTACGAGGGAGAAAAATGTTGGTTTATACCTTAAGGGCCGAATTTTCATTTGTTCAATTATAGAGAGGGCATACAATCTTCGTTTTTTGTAGTTAATTAATTACTTTATTTGTAGGCAATTAGAGGTTACATCATAGGATATATGCAATTTTTTTATTTTTTATTGTAATTGTATTCTATCTAATTGAGGAAATAAATATAATAAGAGAAGTAAAATTAAGACACCTTTGACATTAATTATAGCATAGTTGATAGTACTAGTGATGGTGAGGACTCCATAAATATTCAACCATGCGGACTTGTATATGGTGCAATAGTGTTTGTCCATTGTAGAGCTTGTCCTTTTAGTTTAGTAGTTAGTCCTAGCTGTTGGGTTTTAAAGGTGTGAACAGGAAATGAAAGATTGTGACTCCCTTGAAGGTTGTGATCTTTATAAAAGGTTGTGTCCTTTCTAAAGGGATTGTGACGTTTGAAATGTTATGCCTTTTCCAAAGTGTTGTGACCTTTCTGGAAGGTTGTCTTCTTTCCTAAGAGTTGTGACATTTACCCTTTATTGGCTATAAATAGAGAAGTTGTCTCTCATTGTTTAGCATTGAATTCTTCCCTTCTTTTGCATACATTTCTTACAAAATAAAATCGGTCGATTGTGTCTCTGTGTGTGATTCGTTGCTGTCATTTGAGTTCGCTGAAATTATTAGTTTGATGTACCACTGCTTCTTTAATGGTTGATCCGTTTTATCGTGGGAGGAATTAATCTGCAACATTGAGTACTTGAGGGGATTAAATTTCTTTAGGATACACGGTGGGTTCTGTGGACTCGAATAGTTCTTTGTATTTTTCTTTTCATCTTTTATTATTTTTCTGGTTTGCTAATCTGAATAAAGGAGATAACTAGCTTAAGAAATTTATATTGATGGTATTTTATGTGGTAAAGAAATTACTTTTATTTTTTGTGTTCTTTTGGTTGAAAAGAAAAAAAGAATAAAAAGAGAATTATTTTATAATATGATAAAAGAGTTTTGGGAAGAATTAGTACTAATATGTTTGAGTATATTTTCTGTAGTACATTTTTCTTGGATGGGTAAGATTATTTTTATTTTCTTCCCAAGTGCATGGAAACATTGCACCCTTTCAATTTTTCTCTGAATGAGAAAAATTATTTTGTGCATTAAGGTTAAGATGTGCACTTTGATTATTTTTCCTATATTCTTGGTTTTATATAATTATGAAAAGAAGTAAATGAACAGATATTGTCTCCTAACAATATTTGAACATGAGTTTAGTTTCGCGTTGAAATTCAATATCTTCTAAGGAAAATTGGAATATGATGAAAACTGGGAAAGAATGAAAAAAGTAGCAAGAAAAGTGACTTGCATAGATTTATTGGCTCTACATCTATCCCAATGAATTTTTCGCCTTTCCTTATGATTCAACATGAGTAGAAACAGGTTCTATCTTTATCTCCCTTGATTATTATTATTATTTCCATCCTTTATAAGTTATGAAATGTATTTCATAAATTTTAGGATAGATGGGCAATATGCGATAAACATAGATTATATCTTTATAATATGTATTCTGTTTAGAGAAGGATTTTTTTTGTAGTTTTCTACTTAATGTGAAATTTGATTGCGTCTGACTTTTGGAGACTAAAATCTTCTGATTGTTTACTCCTTTGGTTTGAAGGATATAAGAACTTCACGAACAAATCAGATTGTGCATTGGTGTGAAGAATATAGAAACTTCACCAACTTGTTTAGTACTCTGTTTGAGTGAATATTCTGACTTAAAGAGTACAAAATCTTCCTCAGAAATTTTAAAGCTAAATGATTTGAAAAAGATAAAATTATCATCATTATCTACAAACAGTGTTGTATTTGAGGTTTGTGGAGGTTAAAACTTTTTTTGGTTTACTACTCTGTCTGAATGTGAAATTGAGTGAAGAATATAAAAATTTCATTAGAATTCAAGGTTCATTTTAGAAGAATATAAAAACTTCATCGTTAAACTAGAAACAAGTTGTATTAAGATTGAATCTTTACTGTTAGTATCTAAATACTATGTGGTCTGTCTAGTTGTGACAGAAAGGAAAAAGAAAAAACACTAGTGACATAAAATTAGTGATTTTTTTGTGCCTGCAATGGGTGTTTCTATGGATCAAATCTCCAAAAGAAGGGTTCGTGTTGCCAATGTGTATTTTGATAGTATACAATATGAAAGTATGAAAAAAAATGTGAAAAATAATTTCAGATACTTGAAAATTATTTTTGAGAACATATTTAAAATATGGGGGGTTCTTTACTTGTGATAAAGATAAAATTAGACTTACTATCTAATTTAAATTTGAAAGTACAAGATATGAAATTTAATGACATTCTTGTATTATTAGACCCACGGAATTCATAAAGTATATTTGATATTGTGGTCGTTGAGTCTCTCTTTCCTAGTATATTATATAGCTAGTATAAAACCAAAAATTATATTACTCTTTCAAAAGATTTGTATTCTTTGATGAAAAAGTGTCACTTAAAATATTGTGATTTTTCATGAAAAGATATTGTATAGACATGAACATTGGTGAAAAGTGATATGTTATGTTCGTATTGTAAAACAAATATTATGGTCATATTGCCCTTGTTGGACCGATGAGACTAAGTTAATGGGTAATTCTATAACAAATTGAATGTTATGGAAAAGTTCTTCTAAAAATGAAATATGACAAGGTGTTGACTCAAACAATGTTTGTATTTGACAAAGTGTCTTTTTTTAAATTCAGTATTTCTGGTTGTTCTTGCTTGCTTGAATCAAATTGTTTGTGACATGAACTCTTGGAACGTTTCAATTACAAAACCTTGCTAAAACTGATCAACTTAGAAGTTTTGCCTAATCTTGGAACGTTTCAATTACAAAACCTTGCTAAAACTGATTTGCCTAATCTTGGAACATTTCAATTACAAAACCTTGCTAAAACAGATCAACTTAGAAGTTTTGCCTAACTTCTGGTGCAATAAATCAAAATGTCAAGTATGTGTTGAATCTAAGTATAATAAGCATACTTATAAATTTGTTAATAAGAATTTTAATTCCTTAGAATTGACTTACACTGACATTTGTGATATGAAATCAACACCATCTCGTTGTGGGAAAATGTGTTTCATAAATTTTATCGAAAATTTCATTATATATTGTTATATCTATTTGTTGAATCGTAAAGATGAAGCGAATATATTCGGTAAATGGAATCATCCATCAAATTACTGCACATACTCACCTTAATCTAATGAAATTGTTGACAGGAAAAAAAATCAAACTTTGAAGGAAATGTTGAATTTTACTTATAATTTCAAGTTTACCACAAAATCTGTGTGGAGTGATATCATTATAGCAATAGAGAACAACAAAAAGTTAGTTTGTTCAAAAAGAGAAACAAAAAATTTTGTTTGTGAGTAAAGGCAGCCACAAATGAAAAACTTTTGTTTGTTAAGAAGGGAGCAACAAAAAGTTTTGTTTGTTCAGACTTTGTTGTATCCTGATAGAAAATTGCTTGTCGCCCCTTAAAGTATATACAAGCAATAACTCTTTGAAAGATAACGATCTAACAATTTCCAATACAGTCTATTCCATATGAGAAATGAAAATGAGGAAACTGTTCCCGAAAAGGTCAAAATAGGACCTAAAATTGTGGATTGTATGTTCATTGGATATGCTACAAATATTAAAGCATGTCGATTTATGATCATAAGTCTGAACCATCAGATAGTCATGTGAAGGGTCTAAACGACATTGGAAAGAACCAAAGGAAAATGTACTTGATAAAGAGAATGTCAATGGACAATTACTTCTTTCGAGTTTGATTTTGTAACATTTTTCTTGAAAATGAGTCTCATATAGTCGAAGAAGATATGCCTTCTGTGGACTCATCCTCTTTGGAAAGAGGTTGTCAATAGTAAGATAGATTCAATCTTGAGCAACCACACTTGAGAGTTAGTTGATATTCCTCCAATAAATAAGCTTTTGTGTTCAAAGTGGATTTACAAAAGGAAAAGAAAGTTGATGAAACTATTGCCAATTACAAAGCAAGACTTGTTGTCATCGACTTTAGACAATATGAGAACCTTGATTATTTTGACACATAATAGCCATTAACTAGGATTACATCAATTTAGATGTTAATTGCTCTAGTTGTGGTATATGGCCTTCAAATTCGTCAAAATCGATGTGAAAACATTTTTTTTAAAAAAATGAAAAATTGGAGGAAGAAATTTACATGGAACAACATGAGGGCTTTATGGTTTCTGATACAGAAAAGAACTAAAAACAAGCGCCCAGATAAACATGCGAAGTTCGACCAAACTATGTTGGCAAATGAATTCAAGATTAATAAATGTGATAAATGTTTAAACTTTAAAGACACTTCAAATCACAATATCATTGTTTGTTTTTATGTTGATAGCATGTTGATCATCAAAACAGACATTTTTGACATACATGTTACTAAGCATATGCTAGAAAGTAACTTCAATACGAAAGACGTTGAAATTGCTGATGTGATTGAAAAGGTACTTGAAAAGTTCAAGTATTTGGATTTCAATATTGTCAAGACTCCAATAAATGTGAGCTTTGTACTTCAAAAGAATAAAGTCAAAAGTGACTCACAATTGGATTATGCTAGAGTATTGAGGAGTATGATATATATCATGAAGTATACGCAATCAGATATAGCATGTGCTATTAGTAAACTAAGTCGGTTCACAAGTAATCTCAATCAAACTCATTGGATGACAATGAAAAGAGTTTTGAGTATATAAACATACTTAATAGTTTTGCATTATAACTAATATTCAATAGTATTGGAAGAACATAGTGATGTAAATTGAATCACCAGGTCAAATGAAACAAAATCCACGAGTGGATATGTATTTACTCTTGGTAGAGGAACAATTTCTTGGAAATCTTTCAAACCAAAATGTTTCGCTCACTCTACTATGAAATATGAATTTATCACTCTAGATAAGGTCGGTAAAGAAGTTGAATGACTCTGAAATTTTTTGAGATATTTTTGGCCCAAACCTTTAGCTCTAGTATGCATACACTGTGAGAGTTAATTTTCAATAGGTTTGGCATGTAACATGATGTATAACGGAATGTCTCATCATATGACGTAGACATAATATCGTTAGAGAACTACTCTCTAGTGGAATTATCATAATTGACTATTAAAGTTAAAGGATAATATGTCGGATCCACTTATAAAAGGCCTAACAGAGAGAGTTGATAGATTATAAAAAAGAATGAGACTATGGCCAAGAACAAGTCATTGTGGCGGTAACTCTACCTAGAAGACTGGAGATACCAGTATCTAGGTTCAAGAAGATCAAACAAAGTCATTAATGACGGTTCAACATTGTCAGAATATTTTGTACGGTCCATTCTCATGGTAAGACAATTTTCAGTAACAAGGATAAAGGCATTAAGACTTTTTAATGGTTTCTAATTTTGATACAGGGTATATAAAATGGTGTATCTATGGCATGACACATTTCGAAATTACCTATGTAAGTGTGAAGTGTAAGCCGCTTCAAAGAGAATCCGATAAGATCAATTTTTTAAGCATTTATTAACTGAGATGTGTTCATGGCTGAAATGAAAAAAACAATGAGAACCAAAAACAGTTCAAGGGTTGATTCTGTGACTTATGTTGTCTAAGTATACACGAAAGCTCGACGGTTCAAAGATATCAAATCTACCGATTGATCGAGTATATCCGATACATGTTTACTATGGAAAGTTTAAAGGGAAACCTACTTATCCAGATGCGATTGACCTTACTTATGAATCATATAATTTTCATGCATATATATTTTTTTTTAAAAATAGTCATTCCCTATTCATGTGGGGGATTGCTGGGTTTTAAAGGTGTGAACAGAAAATGAAGGGTTGTGACTCTCCTGAAGGTTATTACCTTTATGAAAGGTTGTGTCCTTTCTAAAGGGTTGTGATCTGACGTTTGAAAGGTTATGCCTTTTCCAAAGTGTTGTGACCTTTCTGGAAAGGTTGTGTTATTTTACTAAGAGTTATGACCTTTACCTTTTGTTGGCTATAAATAGAGAGATTGTCTCTCATTGCTTAGCATTGAATTCTTCCCTTCTTTTGCAGACATTTCTTACCAAAAAAATTGATCAATCGTGTCTCTGTGTGTGATTCGTTGCTGTCATTTGAGTTCGCTGAAATTATTAGTTTGATGTACCACTACTTCTTTAATAGTTAATCCGTTTTATCTTGGGAGGAATTAATCTGTAACCTCGGGCACTTGAGGAAATTAAATTCTTAAGGAGACGCAGTGAGTTCTGTGGACTCGGATAGTTCTTTATGTTTTTCTTTTCATCTTTTATTATTTTTCTGGTTTGCTAATCTGAATATAGGAGGAAGCACTAGCTTGTTATGGTTTACTTTCTCCGTCTCTTTTTACTTGTCAAATTTTGACTTGACTCACCTATGGTGAGTATTATTTTACTCTTATTGATTAATAGAGTTTGAAAAATATTTATAACCTTTCAAATCCTAAATCTCAAAACCCTCCTTTTGCGCTTATAGATTTATAACCTTAAACCATTCCTGTTTTAATGGAGATTGAAGTTAAATCACGAGAGAAGAGAAGGTCGTGGTTATTTACTATTATCTCCTATATTCAAGTTAGGAAAATAGAAAAAAAAAGATGAAATAGACAAACATAAAATAAATAATTCGAGTCCACAGAATTCACAATTCTTAAGAAATTTATTCCTCTCAAGTATTCGAGGTTATAGATTAATTTCTCTCAAGATAAAACGAATTAACTATTAAAGAAGTAGCGATATCTCAAACTTCAATAATTCCAGCAAACTCAAAAATTAGCAACTAGAACTACTTTACTGTTAGAAGGAACATGAGCGACTTTACCGTTACACAAATTTTCAAGCAATTCCGTTATGCAAAATTAATTAATTAACATTCTCTGAATTAATTTTAAGAAAAAGAAATTAATTAATGAGATTGATTAAATGACTTTTCTTTTCTTCTACCAATATAGAGAAATGATTTTTCATTTCCGTCTAAAATTAGTTCCGCCACATTTTCAGTTACTCATTCACTCCTTGCTTCAACTCAACATTTACTTCCTTAACCAGTGAGTTTTTCACGATAAAACTTCTTGCGTTTATTATATTCGTTACTTGAAAACAACCGAAGAACTTGATTCTTTAGTAAATATATTTGAAGGAATATTGATTGTATTCAAGTGTTAAGGGAATACATGGGAGATATATATAGGAGATATAGGAAGGAGTACTAATCCTAATAGGACTAGGATTAAGGAGTACTAATCCTAATAGGACTAGGATTAGTACACAGTAAATACTAATATTATTTTATACTATTTATTTAATACTATCTGTTATTATCCCCCCTCAAGCTGAGCTGAGCGGAAGCGAACGGAAGCTTGGAACTGAGGTAATCGTGCTGTCGGCTCGGGAGAGGCTTGGTGAGAATATCAGCCGGTTGTTCTTCAGTGGGTACATACTGCACAGTCATGGTGCCGGCCTGAACTTCATCGCGAACAAAGAGACAATCGGTATCAACATGCTTCATTCTGGTGTGTAGGACGGAATTCTTGGCCACACAGATGGTTGATTTGTTGTCACAATAGAGAGCAGGAACAGTGTGAGTGGCGCGGAGTTCGCGAAGAATATATGTGACCCACATGGTCTCAGCAGCAAGAAGAGCAAGGGCGCGGTATTCAGCTTCAGTCGAGGACCGAGAGACCTTGGGTTGTTTTTTTGTACACCAGGAGATCAGGTTCGGCCCCAAAAAAACGAGAAACCCCGATGTAGATTTTCTGTCATTTTTATCATTCGCCCAATCTGAATCTGAGAAACCCCGAAGCTCCAAGTCCCCGGGTCGAATGAGTAAACCACGACCAAGAGTGCCAAAAATGTACCTGAGAATGCATTTTAGACAATGGTAATCATGTTCACTTGGTTGATGCATGCGCTGAGCAACTCGGTTGACAGCAAACTGGATGTCAGGACGGGTAATGGCCAGATACTGTAGAGCCCCAATGAGGCTGCGGAAGTGGGTGATATCGGCAAAGGGGGTGTCGGCTCCATTCGTAGACGAAGAGACTGCCATCGGTGTTGGTTGACTGGTGCATTTTTCCAGTCCAGCTTTCTGCAACAGATCTCGAGCATATTTTGACTGATGAAGAAACAAGCCGCTGCCTGTCCGAGAAACCTCCATTCCCAGAAAATAATGTAACGGGCCAAGGTCCTTCATTTTGAAGGTAGTATGCATAGCTCGAGTGACATCCTGAATGAGAGCTGCAGTAGAGCCTGTAATAATGATATCATCTACATAGACAAGAAGAATGACTGTACCGTGTGCTGAATGTCGAGTAAACAGACTCGTGTCGTGTACGCAACACGTGAAGCCGAGTCCCTGGAGGAACGTTTTCAGACGTGTGTACCAAGCACGGGGGGCTTGCTTGAGCCCATACAGAGACTTCTGGAGTTTGCAAACATGTTGAGGGAAGCGGGGATCAACATAGCCCGGTGGTTGCGTCATGTAGATAGTTTCATCAAGCATGCCATGAAGAAAAGCATTGGAAACATCCAACTGATTGATGAGCCAATTGTTGCGCACGGCGAGTGACAGTACCAGGCGAATGGTTTCCTGCCGAATAACAGGACTGAATGTCTCGGAGTAATCAAGCCCATACTCCTGATTGTAGCCTTTAGCAACCAAACGAGCCTTGTACCTGGAAATACTGCCATCTGCATTGTGTTTAATTTTGTACACCCATTTACAGCCCACTGGGTGCCGCCCATGGGGCTTAGGTACAAGAACCCAAGTTTTCTGATCAGTCAAAGCCTTAAACTCGTCATCCATAGCATGACGCCAATAAGCATTTTTTGAGGCAACAGAGTAGGTTGTTGGTTCACTATCGGGAAGGGGTGTATTTGGTAGTATGGTAGCCTGAAAGGTTTTGGGTTTAAAGATACCGGCTTTGCCACGGGTTAACATGGGATGAGTATTGGGGGGTGGCACGGGCGGTGGTGATTCGGGGGTGGCCGGGAAGGACCCAAAACGGATCGGGCTGGAGATGTTGTGGGTATGGGGTGGTTCGGGTTGGTTGTGAGTGTGGGTGGTGGTTGCGGGTGTATTGTGGGTGACGGTCGAAGGGGTGATGAGGGGTGGTTGGGTAGTGGGTGGAGGTGTGGGGGAAGGTGGTGAGGGACCCTGTGAGTATGTTGGAAAAAGGGGAAGGACGCCAATGAATGATGTATTTGTGGAGGAGGAAATAGACTCGTAGGGAAACTCATTTTCGACAAATTTGACATGACGAGATATGTAGACTTTATGAGTTTGTGGGTCAAGACAGCGATAACCCTTGGAGGTAGGATGATAGCCCAAAAAAATACAAGGACGGGATCGGGGTTGTAATTTGTGAGTAATATGAGGGCGTAGCCAAGGGTAGGCAAGACACCCAAAGACGCGGAGGTTGGTATAATTGGGAAGTTCTTGGTAAAGGAGTTGATAGGGTGATTTGTTGGAGAGAGTGTGACTGGGCATTCTGTTAATGAGGTAGTTTGCGGTGGCTAGAGCTTCTACCCAAAAGGAGACAGGGAGATGAGATTGATGTAGAAGAGTAACCACCGTTTCAATGAGATGGCGATGCTTACGCTCAGCCACCCCATTCTGTTCGGGAGTGTATGGACAGGAGGTTTGATGTATAATTCCCAGGGATTGCAGAAACTGGCCAAAGATGTTATTGACATATTCCTTTCCATTGTCACTTCGAAAAAGTTTAACATGAGAATTGAATTGTGTTTTGACCATTTTTTCAAAAGTGACAAAGGTGGTGTATGCCTGTGATTTGTGTTTTAGTGGGTACAACCAAGTGTATTTTGTAAAATCATCCACAAAACAAATATAATAGCGAAAACCAGCAAATGAAGGAACAGCAGTAGGACCCCATAGGTCAGAATGAATAAGTTGAAAAGGTGCAGTTGTACGCTTCTCAGATAAAGTAAAAGGTAATTTATGAGATTTAGCAATTGAACAGGAGTCACAATTGTTTACATGAATGGAAGAAAAACCTAATTGAGACATTAAAGAATTTATTATTTGAGTAGACGGGTGACCCAGACGACTGTGCCACAACAGACTGTGGCCATCAGCCGAAAGAGCCACCGGAGCCACAGGAACGCTTTCTGAAACTGGGTGGGCAGACGAACTTGTGCCAGGAAGAACGTACAGACCATGCTCACAGGGGCCCTGAAAAATCACCCTCTTGGTAGTATTGTCTAGGATCTGAAAATCATTAGAGGTGAACAAGAGTGAGCAATTATTGTCTTTTGTGAATTGGTGAACTGAAAGGAGATTGGATTTAATAGAAGGGACGTGGGTAAGGTTACCTAGGTGAAAGATAGCGGTGGGGGTTTTAATGGTACCCGTGCCAGTGTGAGAAATATTAAGGGACTCACCGTTGCCAACAGTAATACCATTGGAGCCATGATATGGATTTGGAGCGTTAAGCTTGGATAGATCAGAAGTAACGTGCATGTTGGCCCCAGTATCCAACAGCCATTCAGAGGAAGGGCCGGCTTGAGATGCATAATTGGCACGGTTATCACTATTTCGGCTCTCCTCATACCGAAACCAGCAACGAACAGCGGTGTGTCCTGTTTTCTGACAGATTTGACAAGTTGGACGATCCCGCTCGTAAGTGCCCTGCCCGCCGCTGGAAGATGACTGCCCGCCGCTGCCGAAGGAGTGCAGGCTGTTGTTGCTGCCGTGCTGCTGACCGTCGTACGGCGGACGACTGCCCTGCCGACCGCCGCGCCCGCGGCCTCCGCTGTTTCTGCCGTAGCCGCCGCGGCTCCCCTGCCGGCCGCCACCACGCCCCCCGCGATAGTTCTGGCTTGCGGTGAGGGCGGTGGCCGGCTCCATAACAGCGGCTTCTCGGAGAAGAAGTTTGCTCTCCAGATCCACGTTGATTTCTTCACTTTTTAGCCACGAGGAGAGAGTAGCCAGGTCAACGGGCGTTGGACTGATGCGAACCGCCTGTTTAATGGAGGAGTAAGCTGATGGGAGCCCCCGAACGACGCACATGACGAGATCTTTTTCGGGAATGATTTCGTTCACGGTGTCGAGGGCTGTGATGATGGTGGAGACCTCGTCTAAATACTCCGCCATAGTTTTCGTGCCTTTGGTAATTGTGTGGAGACGATCACGCAATTGAAAAATATGAGAGTGGGAAATTGATGCATAGCGTGTTGCGAGGGCCGTCCACAGGGCTGAAGCAGTTGTGTAGGATCGGACGTGTTTCTGAACCGTGGGAGAGATGACCGCAATCAAACATGATCGGATCTGGCCATCCACGGCTTTCCAGGCGGCATGGGCCGGATTGGTTTTTTCTGATTTGTCCGTGGCGGTGATGACTGCCGGCGGCGGTTCTGTGCTTCCATCGACGTATTTGAGAAGGTAATTGGCCTCAAGGGCTGTAAGAACGGTGATTTTCCATGTAGGGTAATTTATGTCTGATAATTTTTCGGGAATCAGGGCATGAAGATGCCTGAGAAGGAGTTTAACGCCAGAAGGAAGTGAATCGAGAGGATCCACCTCGGTTGTCATGGCTGCCGCCGCCCAAGAGAAGAGAGGGAACGATCGGTGCCCTAAAGAGAGAAAAAAAAAACTAGAGAAAAGAAGATCTAGGTTTTCTGGCTCTTGATACCATGAAGGAATATTGATTGTATTCAAGTGTTAAGGGAATACATGGGAGATATATATAGGAGATATAGGAAGGAGTACTAATCCTAATAGGACTAGGATTAAGGAGTACTAATCCTAATAGGACTAGGATTAGTACACAGTAAATACTAATATTATTTTATACTATTTATTTAATACTATCTGTTATTAATATTAGGTGTCAACATAAAATAACAATGAATTTTTTTGCCACATTCTCATGCTGTAGCTCTTCCATGTAAACTATATATGGCCTTTCGAGATAACATCGACCCATTTTTATCCCTTGAGCCATTTTCTCTATGTGAGAATCACTTGATATGATGATAAGTACATATGTAGACACATTAATTCTACATATTAGCTGTTTGGAATATTTAAAGGGAATTTGGGCAAATCATTTTTTGAACTAAAGAATATCAAGAATCTACAAATTAAATTCCTTCCTCTAATTATATGTTCTTGTCTTTGTACAAGTACGGATATAGTTATAATGTGGACACCATTTGTACAACATATACAAATATTCTATCTTTCTCAATCTTTCTTTTCCCCACATCACAAGGATTGATGAGAATATGTTTTTTTTAACTTAGTTGGATATACTGATTTTTCTTTATTCGAAGATGCTAGCTATTACAATTATCTATTTACAAGGCAAAAGATTGGGATTCGCCTTTACTGCTCCCTCCGTTTTAATTAATTTGTCTTAAACGATTGTCACTTTCTAACATTTAATAACTCTTTAAAATCAACATATATTTAAGACCATTAACTTATTTTCTCATGCTTGGTTATGTGAATAGAAAATATTTTCTGATTTTTTTTTTAATGTTTAGTTGGTGAATGAAAATATTCTTTAGAAAATACCTTTTATTTTTGGCTTGAGACTAAAAAAACTCTTTAGAAAAATAATTTCTGATAAAAAATCAATACCAATAATTGATCTAGGACCCTATCCCGACACCCAAACTATATTTGAAATTTAAAAAAATAAGAAAATTCAATTTTTTTTAATGGAAAGTGTCGGGTACGGGGTATGGATAGGGTAAGAAAAAAAATTTAAAGGATGAAGTAGAGTTTTGAAAAATTCTTAATTTTGAAAGAAAAGTCATTTTCCTTAAATTTGAGGAAAATAAGTTGATTTGAGAAATATGTTCCAAAAATTTAAGATACCTACATATGGAAAATATTTTTCTCCATACCAAACACACCCACAAGGTAAAAAAATATTTTTCGCTTGTGTTTATATAAAAAATATTGATGTTCTTGCTATCATTGACTGTAATACCATCTGTATCGGCCCCCAACAAGTGATACTGTCCGATTTGAATCTATGTTCGGACAACCTTAAAATTTGTCATTAATTAGGGGCTACACTTTTTCCTTATACATGCAAAGTCTCTTGTATTTTCCATTGTGATTTGGTGAGTTTTTGACCAAAAACATTCTTTAACTATACCCCAAACTTAAATTACATCCTTAAAGTATCATTTTTAGCAGAAAATATTCTTTAATTATACCCCAAATTTAAACTACATCCTTAAAGTATCATTTTTAATAGAAAACATCCTTCAAGTATTTTAAAGTAAACAATTTTCATCCTTCTACTTGAATTTATCAGAAAACTAATTGATATATCCCACAAAAATTAAGTCATCCCTTCCTAATTATTATTCTTAAATATGCCAAGAATATTATCCTGAACTTTTTCGTAATTGAGTTAAGAAATTATGCAAAAAATTTGACAGTTTTTTCGATTCATTGTTCATGTAATTTTAATTAAAAATATTTTTAGTTTAAATATGTTTCTTCTCAATTGAATATGCTAGAAACGACATTTGTTGGAGACTTCCGCTTCTAATAATGCAGAATGAAACTCAAATACGAGACATAATCAATATTTTGGTCACTTTGATATTAGATTGACCCAAAAATCTATTCATTTAATTAGTCAAGAAAAAGGTAAAATAATTAATCTTCAACTTTTTTTTTTACGAAAAAGGCAAATCATGTGCACTCACACCTTCCAATCATTTTTAGTTTCCATGAGCAACAGTGTCTAAGATTTACTTTTAAAGAATTTCTTGTAGAAAGTAATGAAATTTTCTAGAATAACTTTTGTTGATAGTCAAGTTAACTAATCATTTTTTCATAAGATCCCTTAATTTTTTGATAATATCTAACAAAAAGATGAAAGTCGTTCACTTACAAATACTTAAAGGATATTTTTTGCTAAAAATGATACATTAAGGATATAATTTAAATTTAGAATATAATTAAAAGTTATTTTTTACTAAAAATGATACTTTAAGAAAGTAATTTATGTTTGGAATACAGTTGAAGGATATTTTTTGACCAAAAACTCTGATTGATTTGGTAAGGGTGACACATATACACCATTCCCTTTTATGGAGTAGGCGTTTTGCCGACTAGAAAAAAAATATTTTCTTATATATCCAACATCTCATCAGCATTTTGCTGACGTAAAATTTATCTAATGTATCACAATTACATTGAACCCCATCACCCTAATTCCAAATAAGAGAAAAATTCATATTTATTTTACGAGAATGTAAACAATAATATACAGAACTAGAAAAAAAGGAAAACCTTTTCGTCAAATAATAATAATATATATATTGATTAGGGAATAATTTTTTAGATTTCCTTTTCCATCTTGAGGACCATGTTGTCTAGATTGTGCTGCTTAAGATTCCAGGTGGATAAGCCTAATATCATGTCCTTTTTTTTTGGTGTAAATATTAAATTGCAATAATGATCCAAAATGCTTTGGATATTTTACGTATAAACTTTTCCCACACTCACCTTTAATCCCTTATATATAGCTTCATTTAAGTTCAAATTTCTCAAAACAATATCTTCCTTCAGTCATCAAGAAATAAACATTATAACAACTTTTTATTTTCCGAATTTGTTGAAATGGAAAGAGTGATGAAGTTGGGAGGAGAAAGTCCAGTGGTGATTTTCACTAAGAGTAATTGTTGCATATCTCACAGCATTGAGACCCTAATTCGTAGTTTTGGTGCAAACCCTACGATTTATGAGCTTGATGAACTTTCAAATGGGATGGAAATGGAGAAAGCACTGGTTGAGTTAGGGTGTAAGCCTAGTGTGCCAGCAGTGTTCATTGGAAAAGAGTTAGTTGGTGGTTCAAATGAGATAATGAGCCTTAATTTAAGGGGTAATAAGCTCAAGCAATTGCTTATAAGGGCTAAAGCCATTTGGGTATAATTAAAACTATATATTTGTCATCGTTTAGAAAAATAGATAACATAGCCAGTTATTGAATATTTAATATACTGGTAGCTAGTTGTTGTCCTCTTTTCTCCCATTTAATTTATACTTTATGTATTTGTTAACTTATTTTAAGCAATAATATTGTTATGTTTTGATCACTTAATTACTACATCAGTGCTTCATTTCTAAAGATCATCCAAGAGTGTAAACTTTGGTCGAATATAGTTTGTTTATTTGGATTGACTTATTTTAAGTGTAATTTTTTTTCCATATATTTGATATCCAAACTCACTCAAAATCTTTGGTTAACGGTGAAAATTTTACTCACACAACCATAACATGTGAATAAAATGGTTAGGAATCACTACGACTCGATTATCCTTAAAAGTCCAAAAATTAATTAAGGATAGAAGGGAACTTGCAAACTGATCGATAGAGTTAGATTATGTTTTTCACATTGCCATTAGTCTCCATCTATATTTAAAAATCTTTATTCCTTTCGAAGATTTGAGATGCATTTCAAATTTTAAAAATGTATTAGATGCTGCTCTTTAGACTTATGCTATCAGGTTTTGAGATATTCTTGCTTGCTTTTCTTCTTTTGTGGCCTGACTTTCGTTTGGGAGTCTCGTATATATATTTCTTTCGACTTACACATCATTTTAGAATTCTCGGGATGTGTACCAACATGACCTCGGCCAGTGCGTAGCACACTTGTGTCAGGGTGTCCAATTGGACACCTTTGTCGAAATATTATACCGTAAATACAAGTAAAATAGTAAATTAAGTGGTTAAATAACATATTTTGGACACCCTTGACACAACAATATGATGTAGCCTACTGATTTTAGGCGCCTTGAAAGAGTAAAGATACAAAAACTTTAAGTGTTTGTGTGTTCGGATTTCACTACTAGCAATTTTTTTTTCACTTTTTAAGAAGAGCAGATTCACTTTAGCAGGTGAACACTCTTCGTGAAAATCGTGACTCTGCCACTGACCTCGGCTTTTGGGTCGCCACATCAACTATCTCATATGTTGTGGCTTTCTATAATATTCTATATGGTACGTACCATGTAAACCGTCATTCTAAACAATAGTTTGATACATTGAACGAATGTTGTTAAAGTGTGTGATTATCTCATTAAAAACTTAAATTATTAGAGATAGTACATTTTTATTATTTAATTATGTTCTCGACCGATATGATATATGTGGCCTTTGGAGCTCGAGATAACAATGACCCTTTTCTCTTCCTTGAGCCATTTTGAATATTAGCCAAAATTCTTTCCATTTGTACATTATGCATGCGTATGTCCATAAGATATGTTCTGATCAAGATTTTCATTTTACAACATCTAAAAGATTGATGCGAATATATATGATACTATTCTATAAGTTGGATACACTCCCTTTTCTTTATTAAGGTTACAAAATAAACATGTAGTGACAATAAAATTTTCTTCTAATATTTATTTTGTTGCAACTATATTTAATGGCAATTGAGGTGAGTTATTACATTTATATTTGCTAAAGTCTTTAGCAATATCGATATAGAATGTCGGTAATTATAAGTATTCATATTATATTATTTTTCTATGTTATAAATATATAAATATGATCACTAATTATATTATAATTTCTAAGGATGACTTTTAAGTTAATCAAATCAATTTATAAGTCTCTTTTTGACTTCGAAGTGTTTGACAAATATGAAAAAATAACTTAAAATAAGTTAGGAAGTATTTAACAATGTCAAAAAATAACTTAAGATAAGTTTAAATTAACTTTAAATAAGTCAAATATCTTTTTTACTTAAATTCATTTTAGTTTGATTTTTTATTTTTTTATTTAAAAGCTATTTTCTTTAATCAATCTAAAGGGGGTTCTAAATAATTGCCCCGAAAATTTTGATTTATTATAATGTCTGCCACTATAAAGAGAGGTTACAATGGGAAAAAGTTTGGAATATTCCGCGTGCATGGATATCAGCACAATGGCATATCAAGCTACAATAAAATAGTAGAAAAGGTATAATATAGTACAATGTAACTACTTTAAATTTGTTTATTAACATTTTCACCATTATTATACCTTTCCTTTTAATTTTTTTAATCACCGAGGCAAGACCTTTATATTGATGAATAAAATCACAATGCTAATATCAATGAAATTACAAAGCTAATTAGGAGAGCTTAAGCTCGACCCACTGTTCCAAATCACAATCAATAACTACTTCGCAAAAACTAAGTTTCTGATAAAAATTATACAAGTTTTACATAAATTTATAAATCTAGTGTAATAGATAAAAATAGCTATAAAAATCTCAACTGAACCAGTTGGTTATTTTCACCATTATTATACTGCAAGTACGGAACCAAAAGGGAAAAAAATCACTTGCGTCAATTACAAAGATTTTGTGGAGAACAACTTTTTTAATTTTCTTATCATGCTTGAGGGCCATGTTGTCTACACTGTGCTGCTTTAGATAATTAGCCAAATCATCCACTACATTATATATAATTTGTTTTACTACATTATATATCATTAGTTTTTTACAAACTAAATTGGAATAACTCATGCCTTTATGGGAAATTTAGTTTGTCAACTTTTTCCATACCCATACACCCTAACCTTTTTAGCCCCTTATATTTTCAAGTTAAAGATTTCTCAAACAATCTCATCCTTCAAGAAAACACTAGCAATTAGCAAAGCATATATATTACACTTTATTTATATAGTTGAAGGTTTTGAATATGAATTGATTCAGATTATATTAAATTTATGAATATATTAGTCTAAATGTTAAGATCTCATACTTTTTTTCTATTCTTGCATAATATGTGTGGCATAGTTTGAAATGGTTATATGAGATGTATATGACTTAGTAGCATACATTGGAGTCTAAGATTGCAAATGGCTGGCAATATCAAGGAACTAAACTAATGTTTTAGATCAAAGGGACCCTCAGACAAAGTTCTAGATTAAAGAAAGGACTCGAGTAGAACTTCGCTCGTTTAAAAGGTTTAAATTATTTCATACCTCGGGGTAAGCCTATGAGTGTCTAACATGCTAAAAATAGTGTGTTATGAGGTATTATAGTAGCACAAGGTTCGTGTGTTAAGTTTTGAAGTCAAGAAAATTAGCAAAACTAAGGTCGGCAAAAATTATCGAAGTTTCTGGATCTAATAATATTTTCTTAATTTTGGGTCAAATGTCTTGGGTGTTTTCTCCCAATAAATTTTAAGAGTTATAAGGCTTGTGGACCAAATCGAAGGCCTAAGAGTCTAGTTTGCAACACAAAAAGCCCCGTATCCAACCGACATTGAATTAAAAAATTATGAGGATTTTACCGTGGACTGTCGGGACAGAATTCGGGTCAGGTCAAAAGTGTGGTATGTCGTCGTACTTAACGTTTTAAGCCAGGAAGACATTTCTTTTCACTTCCTAACTATAAAGAAAGCTTAAAAGAGGGTTCTAATGGAGTTCTTGCATAATGAAGGTTAGTTTTTGACGATTTCTACCATTAAAGGTTTTCCCCGTGCCTAAAAACGTGATCTCTACACGTGACAATCATTTTCCCTTCTATTAGCTGCGTTTGGATCTAGTTTTTGAAGATATAAATTATAGTTATTGGTGTTTCTCCAAGGTTGGTTAACTAAGGTAATTATCTCAGGACTCTTTTATGATTGTTTTAATGAAGTTCCACGGACGTTTCGTCAAGTTGAGTCCATATGGAAAATCTGTCGATTTAAGCTCAATTATGAATTGTTTATAGGTGTGTACCAGTTGTGTATATATAGTATTTGCGAAGCTTAGGACATAAGGAACAACTTCAATAAAGAAACTACGGTCATTCGAGCGTTTACTAGAAAGATATGTTAAGGCTAAGCTACATCCCTCATTTTAATTAGCACCACTACTGGAAAATTCCTAAACCACTGATTGTGATATTTTGCTATTCTATTGCTAGAAAGACCTTTAGTGAAAGGCATTGGGATCTCAACTGAATTATTTTCATGATTCTATTTGTAAACAACAAATTTTCAAGTTGAGAAAAATAAATAATCAAGACAGGAAAATAGAAGTAACAAAATGTAGTATTTTATTTCAAAATATAATGTGTGTTACAATCTCTATGGTAATCCTTTGATTCTTCAAAATAATATGAAATATGTAGGACTTGTATTTGATTTAGATTCAAGGACTTGAATAACTTGATCTTGAATCTCGAACTTTGAACTTGAGTGTGAATTATTAGTCAGGAACACTTGTATAGTTATGACGAATAATTAGCATGAACAAGTAATTAACTTGATCTTAAATCTTGAACTTTGAACTTGATTGCTTGAACTTGCACCTTGTAGAGAATTTGTATCTTTTGATCCACGAGCTCTCTTCTTGCTTCTTGTTCTTGAAAAACCCTCCCCTCTATGAATAATGAGGACCCCTATTTAGAATAGTAGGGAGTGATTTACTGGTGTGATTTTATTGATCGGTTTGAACCGACCAATCACATTGCTCCGTAGAAGAGCTTTGATCTGATTGGTCAGAACATGTCACACATACACATGTCGTTATTCTAGTGGCTCATTTGACTTGACTTGGATTGCCACATAAACTTGACATGTGACATGATTTTAGTGGCTTATTTAATTTGACTTGGATTGCCACATAACCTTGACACATGACATGATTTTAGTGGCTTATTGGATTACCACATAACCTTGACACGTGAAATGACTTTAGTGGCCTATTTAATTTGACATGGATTGTCACATTAAACCTTGACATTTGGCATGATTTAAGTGGCTTACTTATTTTGACTTGGATTGCCACATAACCTCAACTATTTTTTTGAATGTAATATAATTAAAATTAATTTATAAATTTAAATTCATTAAAATCTCAATGCTTACACTATTATTTTGATATTTCACTCGTTCAAATAAATAGAGTATTTGACATCTACATGTCATTCTATCGATTTTCTTCATTATATATCCGGATGTATGAATTATTCTTCTTCTTTGGGTGATGTGATTTAAAATATCACGGGAGACCCTTATTAGTTTTAACTAGCCTCTTTCCCCACTAAAATTATTAGGAAAAAACTTCAAAGTAACTCACGATCTTCAAAACTCTGAAATATAACTTAAATGTTTAAACTATTAGAACACATCTTTTTGAAATATTTCTTTTATAAACTATCTAGAAACCAAGATAGAGACTAAGTAAATCACCTTAAACATGTTAGGAATATCAACAAGGTTAGGTTATCTTTCTAAAATCCGAGGTAAATTTTCAAGCTTATTTGGAGAATATTAGTTTGTACTTAAGCGGACAAGTTTACTAGTCAGACATAAAATTTTAACTCAATTATAATAATCTCATACGATAACCTAAACATAATAATGTTCTATTACACTTAATTCTGTATAACTGTATATGTTCTATTACACTTAATTTCATATAACTATATTTTTGAAGAACAAAACATAGAGGCACAAATTAAATATACTATTTGTGCAAACATTTAAAGAATGTACATTTAGAATATGCAAATAATAAATTTGGTCAAACTGTGACTTAAACACTAAACTCAAATGATAAAATTCTTAAAACTCACAAAACTTTCCTTCTCTCTCAATAAAGTTCTTTAGTTAATTAACAACGAAAACAAATTTCACTCCTATGAATTCTCGAAACTCCTTTGCTGATGTTACCACCGCTCAAAGTTCATTGAATCATGGAGAAAACTTTGGTATTTATGTCTTCATTGTTTGTTGATTTGAGAAGATTTAGCTTGTATAGATTATTTATATAAATTTTTAGAACTTTATCAATGTAATTAGTGATTATTGAGTTTTCTTGATGATTGTCCGGTGTAGTTGGTACAAAGTCAATCTATGTGAACATTGGGGAGGTAAAAATATATTTTTTTAGTAATCTTGAGCCTAAACCTTAAGCATGTATTTTCCATGATTTACAAATCTTAGATTAACCCACTAAGATATTCTACTATTGCAACAAGCTTGAGTTTTGAATTTCAGAAAAAATTCAAGAAACTATTTTTTTTGTTGGCTTCCTTGTTATGTATTTTGGATTGATACGTCAATAATTAAGTGATGGACAAGTATCCAAGGATGAAATAATAGTGCAAACTTTACAAAAATTTATTGACTCTCTAATGATAAAATAAACTTATGCTGTTGATAAGTTACTTTTTTGGGTATCATGAGATAAATAAGGCATTGTCATCAATTCACGTGATACGTCAGAGTTTTATCTGTGTGTTTCCTTCAATCGTGACTATATATTCCCTTTATTTGCATATGCTAGATCATGACCCTTCTATCATAACATCTTCTAGTGCATTCAATTCTTGTTTTTCCTTTGGACTTTGAAATATATACTCCCTCCGTTTAAAAAAGAATGAACTAGTTTGACTTGTAACAGAGTTTAAGAAAAGAAAGAAGACTTTTTAATCTTGTGGTTCTAAATTAAAGTTACGTAAAATGTACCAAAATGCTCTTTAATCTTGTGGTCTTAAACATGTAATGTAGAAAGTTTAAATTAAAGTGTTGCCAGAAAAGGAAAGGGGTCATTCTTTTTGAAACGAACTAAAAAGGAAATAAGGACACTCTTTTTTAAACGGAAGGAGTACTATTTTTCTTTTCAAACATTTTAAAGAATTACTTAAAGGATTTGAAGTTAAGGAGGAAGGTGAATAACTTGTGCAGATTCGTGAATAAAAAGCAATGAATGATGAGAGAATTATTACGTGTCTCATAACTCTATTTCTTAAAATATGAAAGTACTCAAATGTAACTAAAAGATAATATTTATATCATACCCATAATCAAACTTCTTTTGTAAAAAAATTTCTTGAATTGAAGTTCATGTCTTGTGCTTTTTTTGTGTTTGACTTTAGTAAATGATACATACCTATATCTATTACGTAGGACACTGTATTTAAGATAATGGATTTCATACAACAAGAAGAAATCGAAATTTCTATTGATTAATTTGTAACTGGAGAAGTATGTAGTGTCTCCTTCGAAGAGATGGATGGTAACATTGTGACATATGAGGCGTGTAGATGTTTTAGCTTTAACAAGCTTACCTTATTTGAGCCCTTGAGATGAAGAGAAAAACCTATGCTGAGTATCATTAATAATTATATTTGAGTAAAAATTATTGGAGATAATTCTCTTAATCATATTAATCCAAAAAAGTATAGAAGCCAAATTTGTCCAAAACCTCCCTTGTTAGGTTTGGCAATATCATGTATAATATCATTTCTCTGTAATAAGTATGTTAGGAACAAAATCACTTTGATTCTTAGTGATAAGCCTAGACAACATAGGGTTAAGCCTCCTGGAGAAGATTTTTGAGATGATCTTGTTGGTGTAGTTGTTGAGACTGATGGGCCTGAAATCACTAAATCTTGAAGGAGAGTCAATTTTAGGAATTAGAGCTAGGCAAGTATGAGTATAATACTTAGTGAGCTCCTTTCCTTTAAAAATATATAAAGTACAAACTAAACTCTTGCAATTTTGACAATCAGTTAGATCAGGTGCCAATTATTAAGTATAAGGTGTTCAGTATAATGAAAGAAACAATGTGTTTTATTTATTGTAGACTAAGTGCATATTAATTCTATATGACTACTACAACCAAGAGATAAACTAAGCAAAAGCTAAGACTTATCTATAACCTAAATACAAGGAGGAAGTTACAACAGAGTCCTAAAGAGTAGACACCACTAACTCTGATCCGCTATATTATGCCCTCGCAAGTTGGTGGTGTCAACAACATCCAACTTGGAAAATTACTGCACAAAAGAATCTCTGGGAAGGGTTTTGTAAGTATGTAAGCCACTTGATCAGCTGAGTGAAGGTGGTGAACTTCAATATCCTTGTTGTGATCTTGCTCCTGAACAAAGTGAAAATCAATGGCGACATGTTTCATCCTACTATGGAAAAACGGATTGGAACAAATGTAAGTAGTGTTGATGTTGTCACAGAAAACCGTGGAACTCCTTTAAGTAAAAGAAAATTTCATGAATAAGATTTGAGAGCCAGTTGGTTTCTACAACAGCAACAACCACAACCCTATGCTCAACTTCTGTAGAGGGTCGAGTTACGGATCATTGTTTCTTGAAGGACCAAGAAATTGGCGTGTTGCTAAGGAAAGTAACATAGCCAGAGGTAGAAGTTCGATCGTTTGGATCACGAACCCAATCTGAATTTGAATAAATAACCAAATGACGACGGAGAGCTTTGACAATCTGTATGCCGTATTGACAGGTGTGACGAAGATAATGAAGTAATTGATTGACTACTTTCCAGTGAGATTGGCATGAATTGTGCATAAATTGAGAGAGCTTGCTAACTGTGAAGACAATATTAGAACAGGTAAAGGATAAATTTCAACTTTCGAAATACCCACCTATAAAGAGTACCATGCATCAACCATAGGATCATTCAGTGAAGCTATCAAAATGGTATTTGAAGTCATAGACGTAGGAGCTCCTTTACTTCCTACCATCCAACATCTGTCTAAAAGATCAACAACATACTTGTGTTGTGGAAAAACAAGACCAACGGTAGAAAAGATAACCCCAGCACCCAAAAAATAATGGAGTTGTCCAAGGTCTTTTAAGGAGAAACAGTGGGAAACCATCTGGTAAATGAAAAACCCCACAAATCTGATTTTAAGTGATGATTATATCATTCACATAGATAAGAAGATAAACAGTGAATTAAAAATTATGCAAAATAAATAAACAAGGATCAAATTGGGACTTGAAAAACCCAACAAATAGCAAACAATTTTTTAGTTCAATGTAGCAAGCTCGGGGACCTGTTCAAGCAATTGATTGATTTATTTAACTTGCAGACATGGGTGGAGAGACTTTGATCTTCAAATCCTTATGACTGTCTCATAGAAACTTCTTCCTCAAGGTGTCCTTGTAAAAATGCGTTGTTGACATCAATTTGATAGATTGTCCAGTTGTACTGCGTCTCAATGGTAAACACAAACTAAACAATAACTGGTGTGGCTATAGGGTTGAAGGTGGAATGGAAGTCTAAGCCTGGACTTTGGTAAATTACTTTGCTACAAGTAGAGCTTTATACTTGTCAATGGAACCATCAGATACATGTTTTATATAAAAACAACCACTTGCACTCAACCACATTCATAAAAGGAGCAACTGAAATCAAATTCCATGTCCAATTCCTAACAAGTGCATCAAATTCAGCTTGCATGGCTTTTCTCCACTCAGGGTAAGGATAAGGCTGTTTGTATGTATGAAGAACAAAGGATGGGGAGAGTTGACCACTGGCACTAAACTGTTTGGATTTAGAACTATTCATTTTGGAGTGTGTGATCATGGGATGAATTGAAGTGGTCAGCACGGGTTAAGGAACAATGTATTCAAAGCAAGTGCAGGTTGGGAAGGTTAATCGTCAAATGACCGAGAAGGTAGGTTAGGGGTGGTTAGGGGAAGGGAGTGGTAACACTGAGGTATTAATTAGTTGTTGGAGATTATTGTGTTAATGGTCAGGATGATGGTGGGGGTTGAGTATTATTGTGATGGTGTAATGGTGGGTGGAAATGAAGGAGAGGATAAAGTCTGAGAATTACCTGATGTAATGGAGACACCTTTGTCCAGCAGGCATTGAGTAGGGTAGTGAAGAGTGTACGAGCAGAGCATCTGGGAGCGGATGAAAAGAAGTTAAACTTGATGGATTATTAGTCACAGGTAGAATATTAGAACAAATTTTCCAAGTAATAGCACTACTTTGTTGAATTTAGATTGGAAAAAATATTATGAAAAACATAGGTGTCTTCCAAAAACCGAACATCCCTAGATAAGTACAATTCATTTTTGATAAGATCAAAACATTGGTGGCAGTAATATTTACTAGAAAATCCTAAATATACACAAGGACTAGATTTTGGCTATATTTTATTTTTGGCATATGGTTAAAGCCACGGGTAATATAAAGAACCGAAATTTCTATAGGGTTCGTACTTTGGAGCCTCTTGAGATAAAATTTCATAGGGATATTTATTCTGTAAGTTTGGAGTGGTTAGATAAGTTAGACTTCTTGGTGACATGCAAAAATCCAAAAAGATGAGGGTAAGGAGGCTTGATGCAACAAGGTTTTGGTAGTCTCAACAACATGTTGTGTTTATGTTCAACTTATGCCACTCTTTGAAGTATTTATGGAGTTGTCACGAAGTTTTCAATACCATGGGTTTTCAGATGTGAAGATAAACCTTGAAACTGACCACCATCTTAAGTATACAGAAACATAATTTTGGTTTGAAACCGATGCTCAAGTAAGGGATGTAAAGTTTGAAAGACCTCAAGAATTTCCCTTTTTTATTTTATAGTGAACAACCACACGTAGTCGGAGTACTGGTCAACATATAAGACATAATATCGCTTGTTATCAATTTATAAAACAGGAGATGGACCCATTAATCAGTATAAATTATTTGCAATGGTCATTGACTTTGTAATGAATTTTCAGAAAAAAGGTAACCTATTCATTTTATTAGAATAACACAAATTACAAAGGAAGTGGTTCTAGAGTGTGAAACTAGAAGAGAAAATTGATGTAAGATCGTGTTTAAAGTACGATGATTAAGATGGCCTAAACGCCGGTGCCACATGTGTAGAGGAACGACAACATTGTAATTAGGGCAATGATATGCACTGCCTAACGGCCGTTCATATAGCCCAACTCTATTTTGCCCGTGAAACAGAGGTGTCCCCATACTCAGATCCTTCACAAAATAAGGAAAAGGAAGAATTCAATGGACATATAGTTATCACGGGAAAATTTGGAAACAAAAAGAAGATTATTTTTTTGTAGAATGAGAGCATAATGTATTGAGAAGCTTAAATTGCTTGCTCGATACACTTAAGTTACTGTTACCGGTATGAGATATTGAAATGGTTCCATTGCTATCTCCTTTAGACCATGGTAGGTGTGAACGTCAATGAAGTTTTGCGAACTAGATGCCATATGATGAGTGGCGATTGTATCAACAATTGAAAGAGCCTGTGGAGTTGAAGAGCGAGCAATATAGTTTATCCGGGCTTGTAGGTGATTGTGATCTGCAAACCTTAGCAGAATGACTAGGACAATCACACAACAGGCAAAGGTTGTTGGTTATTTTTACCACTACGCCATGGTTGGGCACGCCATGACTGCTTGTTGTTGGGGGAATTTGCATTTGGACACCTGTTAGAGGAGTTAACTATGCGAGGATGCATGTTTTTTTGTTGTGCAATAGAAACAGTAATTAGTAAATGGTGTTGAGAGTGACTTCTTTGTTTCTTCATGCTTGATGAAAATTTCACGGTCAAGTAACTTTTCATAAAGTTCTGGATAAGAGATAGTAGAATCTCTTGAACGGATAATAGTAGATATTTCATGGAATTCAGGTCCTAGTCTAGTGAAGATTTTGACAATTAGTTCCTCATTGGACATAGGAGCTCCAACAGTGGAAATTTCAACACAAAGAGATCGAACTTGATGTAGATAATCAACGAAATGAAGGGTTTCTTTTGAGAGGGTGAGCCAGATTATTGCAGAAACTAAAGATCATTGTTTGTGATTTGTTGGCATATGCAGTGTGCAAATAATCCTAAGCAACCTGGAAAGTAGATGCACCGGCAACTGTAGCAGCAAGAGAAGGATCAACTGAGGCCAATATAGCATTTTGAATTAGTTGATCTTAGCGATACCATGAAATAATGCATAATATTCGATGTCCTGGTTATTTTGAGCTCATTTACGAGCAGGGGATGGGTGAGAATTGTCGAGATGGACAAAAAGGTTGTGCCTACGTATAAGCATGGACATTTGTGCTTTCCAATGGGAAAATTTATTGTTGCCAATTAATTTGATTGGCAACTGGATGACATGATTAGAATGACAATTGTTGTATTTGCATCGAAGTTGGTTATAGTGATATTTGGGGTCATTTTGATAGGAAGGGTGGGAGGGTTAATCGAGAAAATTTTACTCGTGAGAGTTAATTATTGGCTCTTGATAACATATGAAGTATAAATCTGCCAATAGAATGAAAGGAACTGCTGGAATAAATGCATTCACACCTTGATGTTTAGTATTTCAATATTATTTCCTAATTTCTCAATAAGTCTTTTAGGATTTTGTAATACGTGAAGGAATATTGATTGTATTGAAGTGTTAATCTAATAAGGGAATACATGGGAGATATATATAGGAGATATAGGAAGGAGTACTAATCCTAATAGGACTAGGATTAAGGAGTACTAATCCTAATAGGACTAGGATTAGTACACAGTAAATACTAATATTATTTAATACTATTTATTTAATACTATCTGTTATTAATACGTGTATCTAGTAATTTGTGATACATGTATCTAGTTAATTGTGCAAAACTTTTTATTTTCTATTTTGAATAGTATAAATAGTGATGTAGTTGATGATTGTAATAATCTCAAGTGGCCTTAAGTAACCTATATAAAGCTTGAGCATTCTGTAAAGATAGTATTCTCCTTCTATATTTTCTACAAATTGGTATCAAGAGCATGTTTCGTTCTTAATCTGGGGTTAGGTGAAGAAACCATATGACATCCAAAACAAATGAAAGTGCTGATTCTTCAATTGTTCTTATCCAATTTTTTTATGGAACAATTTTTGAATACTGGAAAATAAGAATGAGAATACATTTGAAAATTGAAGGTTTTGTGGACTATATTGTTGTAAATGACTATGAAGAGCTAGAAAATGATGGTGAACATTCAGTAGCAGAGATGAAAAATCTTAAGGCTATGTACCGTCAAGATGCAAAAGCCTTGAGCAAAATCAAAATGGGAGTCTCAAGAGCATATTTTGCAAACATTGCTACTTGTGAGACTGCAAAGCAAACTTGGGAGTCTTTGGAAATCGAAGTGTATGGTGACGAAATGATACGCACTATAAATCTTCAAAATGTTAGATGAGAGTTTCAAAATTTGAAGATGATAGAGTCTGAAAAAATAGATGAATATTGCACAAGAGTCATGAATATTGTTAATGAAATGAGAAATCATGGTGATACAAATTCTGACCAACAAGTTGTGGAAAAGATTCTAATTAGTGTCCATGAAAAGTATGAGTACATTGTAGAAAAGTATGAGTACATTGTTGCTATCACTGAGGAGATGAAAGACCTTTCTAAGCTTTCCATCAAAGAGCTAGTTGGATCATTTCGTGCGCACGAGAAACGAAGATTTTTTCGTGAAGATCAACACAAAGAGATGACTTTCCAATACAGAACAAATGAGAATTTCCAAAATTTCTTGAAAAATCAACAAAAGAAGAATTACAATCCAAAAAGGAAGCATGATCATGATGATTCTTCTAAGAAGGTTGAAGAAAAAGGTGAGAAAAGTATTAGTCTTTTTTGTAAAATTTGCAAAAAGGACTAATCACAATGCAGAAACATGTTGGCACAAAGACAAGCCCCAATGTATTTTTTTTGTAAAAACATTGGCCACAATGAAATGATTGTTGACACAAGCAACATGAGAAAACAAATTTCTATGAAGAATATGAGGAAGAAATGGAAGAAAATCTTTTCTTTGTTCTTGATGTGATGTTTCAGCAAAAAACAATGAATGGTATATTGATAGTGGTTGTAGCAATCACATGACTGGAGATGAAAAATTTTTCCTCTCAATTAATAATAGCATCACTATTAAAGTGAGAATGAGAAATGGAGCCTTAGTTGATGCAAAAGGTAAAGGTACCATTTCAATCAACATAAAAGAGAGCGGTAAACAAATTCATGATGTGCTTTATGTTCCTGAATTGGAAGAAAATATGCTTAGTGTTGGTCAATCATGGAAAATGGTTATTCTCTTGTGTTGGAAATAATTATTGCAAGATTTATGATAAAATTGAGTTAAATCAAATCATTGTTGAAGTAGAGATGATATAAACAAAATTTTCCTTTACAACTTCATTACAATGCATTAAAAAATGAAGTTGTAGATAATTCATGGCTTTGACATGAAAATTTTTTTACTTGAATTTTCATGGTTTGAAGCTTCCCAAGCAAAAAGACATGGTGCAGACATTTCTGAGATACATACTAAGAATAAGGTATATAATATTTCTATCATATCTTTAGATGTGTCAAATCAAAAAGAGGACGAGAAAGAGGAAGATGTCCATCAAGGAGGAGAAATCTCAGATTCAGATGATGAAGAATCACTTCCAAGAGGAACAAAAATATTGAGTGACATTTACCAAAGATGCAACTTTGCCGTTGTTAAGAAAGAAAATTATGAGGAGGCAATAAAGTATGATGTTTGGAAGAAAACCTTGGCAAAAAAAATTCGGAAGATGGAGAAAAATAATATTTCAGAGTGTGTGAGTATACCAAAAGAAAGAGAAGTTTTAAGTCTAAAGTGGATTTGCAAAACAAAACTCAATAAAAAAGAAGATATTCAAAAACGCAAGAGAAAAACGAAATTCAATTGCAATTATTGTCAGACAGGAGAACTACTTGTTGACAGCATCACCACATACTTCCCAGTGAAAAGTTTTGTCATCTTCGAGAAGGCATTGAAGTTTTCAAGCAAATACATTAAGGGGGAGTGTTGGAATTAATGCATTCACACCTTGATGTTTATTATTTCAATAGTCTCTTAATTTCTCAAGAAGTCTTTTAGCATTTTGTAATACATGTATCTAGTAATTTGTGATACATGTATCTAGTAATTGTGCAAGACTTTTTATTTTCTATTTTGAGTGGTATAAATAGTGATGTAATTGATGATTATAATCATCTCAAGTGACCTTAAGTAGCCTATATAAAACTTGAGCATTCTGAAAAGATAGTATTTTCCTTCTAATTTCCTACAGGAACTACATGTTTTATTGATTGTAGACTAAGTATATATAGATTCTATACATCTTTTACAAACTAGAGATAAAATAAAAAAAAGGTAAGACTTATCTATAACCTAAATACAGGAGGAAGTCACAACAGAGTCCTAAAGAGCAAATACTACTAAATCTAATTCGTTATTACCAATCGCATCTTGTGAAAATCTTATTTTAGTTTTTCGACTTCTAGTCCTTTTTATGTTTGAAGTGTTTTTTTCCCATAAGTATGTTGAATGTACTTAAAGTGGGATGAAAAATAATGAAACCATTAATAGACGATGTTAAGCCCATATTGCATCACATTATCTTGGTTAATGCTTCATTTTCCCTAATTTTTCTCTTTCTATTGTGATGACAAATATTTTCTTCATTTATATGTACCCTGATAGTATTTTCATCTGAGATATCAATTAGTTTTAATTAGCTGATAAATTTTGGATTTGATTGATCATGAAATTCTATGAAGGATTACCTTGTGATTTTGATTTTAAGACAGAAAAAATGTGAGCAGCTTATAGTTTTTATTACTGAACTTATTTGGAACGAATTGTCATATTAATTATCAATTGATTTAGCTTGTTTTGGCGGCTCTACCTTATATATTGTGTACAAGTAGTAGGATGTACATCTATTGAAAATGTTGTGAAGTTTCTTATGGTTATTAATGCTTAAATTTGATACTAATTTAGCATTTCTCATCAAGTATGTCTTCTATTCCTTATATATGCAGGGTCGATTTGAAGGATGAGATGGTTTGAGAAATCTTTAACATACTTTTCTTTCCCTCCAAATCATCATCAAGAAAGCACTAGAATATTTCCCAAAGCATGCATACATATATATATATATATATATANAATGATCAAGACAGGAAAATAGATGTAACAAAATATAGTATTTGATTTCAAAATAAAGTGCGTGTTACAATCTCTATGATAATTCTCTGATTCTTCAAAATAATATGAAATGTGTAGGACTTGAATTTGATTTAGAGCCAAGGGCTTGAATAGCTTGATCTTGAATCTTGAACTTTGAACTTGAGTGTCAATTATTTGTCACTAACTTTTGTATAGTTATGACGAATAATTTGCATGAACAAGTAACTTGATCTTGACTCTTGAACTTTGAACTTGATTGCTTGAACTTGCAACTTCTAGAGAATTTGTAGCTTTTGATCCACGAGCTCTCTTCTTTCTTCTTGTTCTTGAAAAACCCCCCTCTATGAATAATAAGGACCTTATTTATATATAGTAATAGGGAGTGGTCTACTGGTGTGGTTTTATTGGTCAGTTTGAACCGACCAATCACATTGCTCTGTGAAAAGCTTTGAACTGATTGGTCAGAACATGTCATCCATACACATGTCATTATTCTAGTAGCTCATTTGATTTGACTTGGATTGCCACATAACCTTGACATGCAACATGATTTAGTGACTTATTTAATTTGACTTGGATTGCCACATAACCTTGACATGCGGCATGATTTGGTGACTTATTTAATTTGACTTGGATTGCCGCATAACCTTGACACGTGGCATGACTTTAGTGGCTTATTTAATTTGACTTGAATTGCCACATAACCTTCACTATTTTTTGGAATTTAATATAATCCAAATTTATATATATATATATATATATATATATATATATATATATATATATATATATATATATATATAAGCCCTAATTCATAACTTTGGTGCAAACCCTACTTTTTATGAGCTTGAGGAATTTCCAAATGGGATGGAAACTGAGAAAACATTAGTTGAATTAGGGTGTAAGACTAGTGTGCCCACAACGTTCATTGGGAAGGAGTTAGTTAACTTTTTTAGTTTTTTTTTTAAGTTTTAAAGCAAATTTACCACTAGATAGTATCTAGCGAATTTTTATTAAACATAAAAATATCAATAGTGACAAGTACCAGTGAGGGGTCTAGGCCCTACCTTACTAATCCTAATGAAGTACCTAACTTCTGTTACCTAAAAAGCATGAAGAAAATAAGAGTTACAGAGAATTAAGTATTTTCTGATTATCAAAGAGTTTGTAATACACTACATGATGATATTACAAATGAGGATGCTTAAACAATGTAAAAATATGTCAATCAAGAAAAAAGTTGAGTGACCAGCCTCAAACTTTCTATTACTAAAGCATGAATTTAAAAAGATTGATTGCCTATCAAAAGTAATTTGAAGTATTTTTCTCCTATCAGCTTGTTCTTCAAACCTATGGAACAACACTTGATAATTCATACTTTTTTTTATGGATTTATTGGATCTTGTTGAACCTAATGATATATCAAATGGTTTTGCTTTTCCGATCGCATCAGTAGGTGCCTTGGAACAAACTCCTCAGTCATTTACCTTCCCTACTATGTTGCCTTCCGTATGTCTTCTTTTTACTTTTCTTGTTTCCACTTCTTTGTTTCCTAGGTGATATAACCCCTTCCTAGACACTCTATCAAAGCAATTGTCCAACATATTGTCTTCCTCATCTTTATCAATAAAATCCTCACCCAAATCCACTCCATCTTCATCAAGAGAATACTCACCCAAATCAATTGTATTTTGACACTAAGGCACTTGGCTCATTCTTCCTTGAAAGCACACATTTAGGCACAAATACAGGAGCTTCTGACTTAATTTGTTATTAAAAGCAGGTGGTAAGACATGTTTTACTTGGATCAAATCGTGGTCACTCTCTGCTAACCTTACTTGCTTTCCAGTAGTCTTCAATAAAGTATCAAAGTTATTCAAACATAATATGCCTCTTGAGGCATGACTAGTATCTTGCCTCTTGTCACTATCATGAAAATTCTCAATCGGTTCCTTTTCACTACATGGAAAATTATTTTGACTAGTAGGGAAAAGACTCCGACTACTAGTTGATTTTTTATGTGCAACTACTGTCCAGTTTTTAGTTGGATTCTCGTTTTGCACTTACAAAACATGCTGTCCAGAATTTTCAGCATCTTCAATATCAAATGTATCCATTATTTGTTGTCCTGAATCCATTAATTTTTTACTGAATCAACTTGCAGAGCATCAACCCCAACTCTTGATGTTCCCCCTGGGTTTTTAGTTGCATTAGACATCAAACCAACTTCTTTTTATTGTGCCTCATTAGTGGAAGTCAATTTATTATTGCAATCACCTTTGTTTTCGATAGTTGTTTGAACACCAATATTACTTGTATCACCATCATTGGATCTACACAATTTTGCTCGAAAGTGAAAGCAATCAATTGTCGATCTAAAGAAATAGCTTTACTTTGATCGACATCTACAATCTTTCTTTTTTCATTTAATATTTCTCTCGCATCGCCTTGATACTTGTCAGTATCGGTAGCAATTTTAAAACACCTACAATTATATCATCAATTTGTTTGTTTTTTTGATTACTTTTTGAAATCAAATGACAATTATCTTCATCATGACCTTGGTGCTTACAATAATTGTAATACAAAGGTAGATTATCATATACAATCTCCTAAAAAAAACTCTCTCAACTTAACAAATTTTCCATCCACAAACTGTAACCTTATACAATTTGGAAGCTTTTTCATTAGATCAAGCATAACCTTTTACCCTAGTCGTGCTACATCTTGACTTGATTTGATTAGATTTAGCTATAACTATTGATTTCCCAATTGTTGATGCTATAGACAAGAGAGACTTCTTTGCAAACAAATCTAGAGATAAGTTTGGTAAAGAAATTCAAACCCCAACTAACATCATTTCTTTCTTAGGGTTATATCCAACGGACCATGAAAAACCCCTATATTGGTGCTCCTCTCCATTGTAGAGAAAATATTTATCTAAGCGAGATAAAGTTAGCACATAAACTTCATATAGATCAAACCTCAACAAAATTTATCTTGGAGCAAGAGAGCCATCTAAATAATTGCCCTTAGTACCAAGATGTTAACTTTTTTAGTATAATATAAATATAAACCTTTATGTCATACATATTTTATGCTTTGTTTCTTCTTGTGTACTGTGATTTTCTATTTCAAATTATTACAAATTAGTAAAATTATCCACGCTTTTCGGAAAATTTAATATCATGAAAATTTTAAAATAATACTTAAAATCTATCTGTCATTAAATTATATTATCTTACATACAAGAATATGTAGTAACAAACATTAATAATATAAAGGAAAATAAAAAATTATTACATCTTATAATTTATCCTTAATAATATAAACATAAATTAATGAGTGTAAAAATACATACCAGGATCTATAACCTAAACAATGGGGTATATGAGCCACTCAACAGGAGCAAAGTATAAAAAATATTTAGTGTGAAGAAGAAAAAGTGGTTCAGCATTTTCGTTGTTTTAAAATTAAAATAAGAGGAAATTCTTCTAATTATAGACAACAAATGATAGTATGAACAAATTTTTATTGTGCCTTATCGGAAAGGTTACACCTATTTGGAAAAGTTACAACACTTTGTGAAGGCCACAGCCTTTCATAAAAGTCACAATTTTTCGTAAAAGTTGCAACTCTTCATTAAAGTCACTATTATTCATAAAAGTCATAATTTTTCATAAAAGTCACAACTCTTCATTAAAGTCACAATTTTTCATAAAAGTCATAACTTTTCATAAATATAATGACTTTTCATAAAATAAGAATACTAATTTGAAAATAAATAAATTAAAAGAAAATTTTAATTTGTGATGATGCCACGTAGGCAGACCTAAAGTTCTCTTTTATGTATGATATATGATTAGACAACAACAATTATTTAACAATTACTATGTAATATAGTTATAATCGTGTACAATTTGGTATAAACATGTGTTCAAGAGTGCTATTCTCTTTCACCCAACAAGCAACTTGTTTCCATCTACACGAAGCCACGTGCCATATAGTAGTTTTCTTGTGGGGGCATAAACTAAAGGACAACTTTCACATATAGCAAATAAAAAATTCATATTTGTATGATATAGCAAAGTTTGCGTAATTGCGCTCCATAGCAAACATAGAAATTGTATAATTCGCTATACATATACAGTTGAAGCAAATTGTATAAAACGAAGTGTATAAAACAACAAAGAGAAAGACACTTGGGCAGAGAACTGTATAAAAATGAAGTGTGTAAAACGAATTGTATTATTATAAGTGTATAGAACGATTATATACAATTTGAATTTGTATAAAATGAGAAAGAGAGAAGGACAAAAGAGACTTGACAAGGAATATACAATTGAATCGAATTGTATAAAGCGAGAAAGAGAGAAATTAGATACAATTTGAAAATTGTATAGAACGAGAAAGAGAGAAAGGCAAAAGAAACTGGGCAGGGGAGTATTTTTATTGTATAGTTATAAGTGTATAGGACGAAAATATATGTACTTGCATGTGTATATACAATTTTCTCACGTTTTATACAAACAGAAACACAATTTATACATTTCGCTTCTGTTTGTATAAGTGAGAAAGGCGAGGGTGGCAAGCGAGATTTGGGAGAGTGGCGAGCGAGATCTGGAAGAGCGGAGAGAGGGGAACAAAATATATGTATTTATACAATTTTCTCTGCTTTATACAATTAGAAACAATTTTTATACACTTGTGTTTGTATAAAAAGTGAGGAAACGAGCGAGAGATTGGAGGAGAGTGGCGAGCGAGATATTTGGAAGATAGGCGCCTGAAAATTTTTTTGCAAACATTTGCTATGGAGCACAATTAAATCATTTGGGAGATAGGCGCCTGAAATTTTTTTTGCAAACATTTGCTATGGAGCACAATTAAATCAAACCCTAGCTACTCCATTTATTTTAGGTTATTAGTTTGCTATTATATACAATTTTCCCTAAACTAAAACCTTCAATGAATTAAGGAGCTCATAGCTTAATATATATATATATATATATATAAAGCATTATATTCATTAAAATAATATAATATACATGATACATAAAATACAATATAATACAATATCATACAATTCAATACAATATATTATAAAACAATCATCTAAACAAAGTGTTAATGATACTTTTGTCCCATTTATTTTGTTGAATGGAAAGTAGGGGATTTATTTTTATAACTTACCAATTTGAGGTGCAAAAATTAAATATCGTACCAAAATAGAAGCACTTTGGTAAAGAAAATGAATTTACTAAAGACAAAATTAGAACATTTGAATCAAAATATATGGTCAAACTCTAGCTTAAATATACAATCTAAACTCTGATCTCTGATTGGTTTATGTGTGTCATCACTGTTATTGAATATGTTGTGTGAAAAATTTATGTGATTGACCAAGACATGTCATTTTGAATATGTGACAACTTTTGATTGGTCATTATATTAAATGAGTATTACCATCTTATTTGAATATGTGCATCATTCTGTTGGTCTTGAATTTGACTAGGATGACAAGTGTTATATTGATATCTGACATAAATTTGGACCTCAAGATCGAATGAATCTTGAATTTGAATCTAATAAATGAACTTATTTAATTGTGTATTCTTATTTAAATTACTTATTAAATCCAAATAAACATGAATTTAACTCATATTTTTGTATGAATTTTATTAAAATTTATGTGCCTACGTACATATAAAAAACATCATTCTATAATTTCCTTCTTTTAATCTTTTGAGTTAAGCAGAGATTTCAATTAGAAAATTAATGTGTTTAGTATAGAAGTAGATTGGGCAGCAGAGATTTCAAATTAGAAAATTAAAAAGTGTTTAGTGTAGAAGTAGATTGGGCATTCTCATATTTAAACATTCGATCCTGGTATGACCTTGAGTTAAGATTTTGCAAACACAAGATTCTCTTAGAAAAATAAGTTTCGTCTAAGTCTGATTTGGAGTCCAAAAAAAGTCATTTATATAAATATATCTAAACATTTCATACTTCATCCTCCCCTCGCCCTCAAAAAAAAAAAAAAATCACCCATTCATCCCCCCCCGCCCCCATAGAAATTGATATTATTTTTTTTAAAAAAATAAAAATTTATCCCTTCCTATTTAATCTTCCCGTCCTAATTTTTTTTTATGTTTTTCTCATTTTGTGTTAGATATACACGTATATATATTTTTAGAAAAAGAATTCCACTAGTGTACGAAATATAACATAAACAACTATAAAAGTTTGAAAAGTCTTGTGGCGGCAAGTAAAACTATTTTCGATATGTATATCTAAACACTGGAAAAAAATTGAAAGCAGAGGGTCAAGATTAAATGTTGTCTATGTGGAGTGTGATACTGTGATATGGAAATTCTTTAAAATAAAAGAGAGAGTGTATCACACATACCATGATGAGAGTGGTATAAGAGAGGGAGGTGTGTTTTTCAAACTAAAAAGTGATAGTTTAGGTATGAAACTCAAACTTTCAATAGTTTAGGTATGAAACTCAAACTTTCAATAGTTTAGGTATGAAACTAAGAAAAAATGTATAGTTTAGGTGTGTTTTTGACACTTATCTCTATATAGTATTCAAATTTTAGAAGATATTAGTTTGTACCTTGTATATTTAGTTTTTTATGTTGCGGAGAGAGCGAAAAAGATTACAAGTTAGACATAAAACTTAAACTCACTTAGAATAATCTGGTGCAATAATCTAAACATATCAATGTTCTATTATACTTAATTTTGTAAAAATATTTTTGAAGAAAAAAAAGTATAGGCAAAAATAAAATATCAGTAATATAAGGACTATTTGTGAAAACATTTAAAGCATTTATATTTTGGAAATTTTTTTCAAAATGTCAATATTTTAACATTTAAGAGGGCTCATTAGCAACACTTTCAATATTTAGTAAAAATGTCAAAATTTTAATTTGTTATTTATGTTATTTATGTTTTAATTGTTTGTTTTTATTTAAAGAATACAATTATTTACTAACAAAAGGGAGAAAATCAACGGAGAAAATATTTCAAAAAAAAAAGAAGATAAAGATCACTTAATTTTCTCATAAACTTTGTTCTTTTTTTTTTCTCCATAATCTTAAATTTTTTTTTTATTAGTTTGTATTCATTCCAATAGGTATGCCAAATGAATCTATAGTTATTTAAGAAACATATTTATATTCATATATCTTTTTCATGTGTATTTATTTGTTTCTTCGAAAATCTTGTATCTCGTATTCATTTCAATATGTATTTTATTTGTATTTCTATTTATCCTAGTTTTTATTTAGAATATTGTATAATAATATATAAAATACAAAAAAATAATATGATGAAAAAGTGAGATAATATTTTTAGAAAAGGAACATATCACTTAAAATTCTCATCATTTACAATTTAAAAAAAAATCCTTTTTTCATTCTATTAGATCAAATTTCTTTTGTTATGTTTTCATTATAATTGTATACCAATATTTTTTACATTTTATGTTCTCACTTTACTATTCAAATTAAAATTGATTTTTTTTCTTTCAAACTACAAATTGTATTTCGGTGATCAAATTGTATTACTTGATTGCATATATATACACGTATCTCAATATATATATGAATATAATTTATGAAAGGGTACAAGATTTTGGGGAAAAAATAACATACTTGGTGGAAATAATAAATCTGTTGAGGAAGGATAAAATATTCTAAAAAAATAAATACAAATTGACTATGAAAGAAATAAGAATACAAGATTCTGGAAAACATATATCATACATAGTAAAATAATATAATCAGGATATAATATTTTAAAATAAAAAAAATACAAATTAACTGTTGAAAAATAGGATACATATATGTTTAAGAAATACAAATTCATATGAGATAACATACATAGTGAAAATGATATAATCAAAATACAATATTCTAAAAAATACAAATTGACTGTTAAAAAATAGGATACACTATGCTTAAGAAATATAAATTCATATGAGATATGTATTTGAATGACTACAAATAAAAAAGAAATACAATGTTCTTAATAAAAATACAAATGATGAGTAAAAGAAAAAATATTGACAAACAAAAATTAATATGAATATTATTCTGATATGAATAAAAATTCGCAACCTTCGTCTTTGACTCTCTCTTTCTTCTTCGTCTGCTATGTTTCTTTTATTCAATTCTTTTCACCAAATTCAAATCTGAATCTGTGTTTATTTGTGAATTAATAACCCTATAAGCAAAATTTGAAATTATTAAATATGAATATACAAAAAAAAAAAAATCAAACAATATATTATGTATGAATGCTTATGTGAATTACCAGAAATTACAATCTACTAAATCTGAAATATGAAAATAGTGTTTCAAACTAAAATTCCGAAGTGCATAAATATTTAATGAGTATGTTAACAAACTTATATAAAAATCGAAAAAATAACGAAAAATATGTAATACATACAATCCAAAATTCAATATAATTTTTTATTTCGAAAACAAAATCTTATGAAATCTCGCAAAATAAATGATGATTTCAAAAAATACCTTTATGTATAGAGAGATTTCTTGAATTAATCGATAGATCTGAACAAATTGATCTAAACTTGAATAATTAGTTCTTCTTCAACAATGAGAGAGAATAATGGTGAAAATGATAAAAGAGAATTTTTTTTTGAAAATCTTAAAGATGAAAATAAATTTAATGGTATTAAAGTCTAGAAGAAGTCTAAATGGTAGTGAATATATTTAATGTTGGATTGTTTTGACAAATAAAAGGAAAGACAAATAATAGTATTTGGATACAAATTATTTTTAAAATATTGACATTTTGACATTTTGAATAAATATTTTAAAATGTAGATGTTTTTACTAATTAAATTAGGAATTGTGACTAGTTTACTAATTTTTCCTTTATATTTAGAAAATCTAATTGAACTGATTGGTCAAATGTAACTAATTAAGCAGTAAACTCATATTTAAAATAATCTCGTGCAATAATCTAAACAAATCAATGTTCTATTATACTCAATTTTGTAAAAATATTTTTGAAGAAAAAAAAGTATAAGCAAAAATAAAATACCAGTAATATAAGGGACTATTTGTGAAAATATTTAAAGCATTGATATTTACAAAATCTAATTGAACTGATTGGTCAAACGTAACTTATTAAGCAGTAAACATAAATGATAACTTTCTTCCTCTCAAAAAGTTCTTTAGTTGAACATTAGCTAAAATAATTTTTCTCTTCTATGGATCTCCAATTGTCTTCTGTTGATGTTAACGCTGCTCAAATTTCGTTGAATCATGGTATCAATGTTTTAATTGTTTTTTATAATTTGGGAAAGATTTACTTATATACTTTTTTTATATAATTTTTTAAAACTTTATTACTATAGTTAGTAATTATTGAGTTTTCTTGATGGTTGTCAGGTGTAGTTGGTACAAAGTTAATACGTGTGAATGTTGGGGAGGTAAAATATGTATTTTCCATAGCATGATTTGCATATCTTAGATTAACCTATATGGTATTTTGTTTTTCTGCAACAAGTTTGAGTTTTGAATTTCATATGAGAAAAGAAGAAATTAATTTATTTCTACATTTAATTTTTTGTTGGCTTCCTTGTTATGTATTTGGGTTGATACATCAATAATAAATTGATGAAAAAATATTCAAGGATGAAATAAAAGACCCAAACTACAAAAATTAATTGATTTCTAATGATAAAATAAGCTTATGTTTTTTATAAGTAACTTTTTTGTGCTTCTTGAGATAAATAAGGTATTGCTATCAATTCATGTGACACATCAAAGTTTTATTTGTGTGTTTTGTCCAATTATCACTATTTTTTCCCTTTTATTTTAATAGGGAAGATCCTTACCCTTCTATCCTACGTTTCCTTCTAGTGCATTTAATTCTTGGTTTACCGTTGCCTTGAAACTTTTACTGTTTTTTCATCTCCAACATGTTAACAAATTACTTCGAGGATTTAAAGTTAAAGAATATGTTAATAACTTGTGTAGATTGGTGATTAAAAATTAAAGCAACAAATAATTAGAGAATTATTATGGGGCTCATAGCTTCATTTCTTAAAATATAAAAGTTTAATGTTACTAAAAAATAATATTTATATCATACCCATAATCAAATTTCTTTTTAAAAAATAGCTTGAACAAAGTTCTTGTTATGTAAACTTTTTGTTTGACTTTACGCAAGACATTGTATATAAGATAATGGATTTCTCACAACAAGAAGAAATGAAAATTTCTATTCAACTTACTGGAGAGGTGTGTAGCGTCACATTACAAGAAGAGTCTGAACTGGATCGTAACATTGTGACACATGAGGTGTGTATACGTTTTAGCTTAAACACACTTACCTATGCTTGGAAAATTTGACTATGTATATGTTGTTGTCATCATACTAGATTTATTGGTTATGTGACCTATAAATTTAACTTTTCTAACTTCTAATTTTAAAATCAAAGTTCGATTTAAATAGAAATCATCAAAAACACACTTAAAGTATTGTTGCTTTTACTATTATGAGTTTCTTGGTTGAACTATCAAGTGTTTGCTTTTTCTACCTACTATCAACAATTATGTATGCCATAAGTGCAAAAAGCTCACGTTAGGTTAGAGAAATCAATGATTTTATTAACAAATAAAGTTATTGAGCGCATGCTCCTTATAAAGGAAAAAATTCTCGTACTAGCTACACTTAGAATTCTACTACAATATAAAATTATAATTTACATGAGTAGTATAGGTTTACTATTACTAGAATACCTTATCCTAATAGTCGTACATAAGTTAGGATTTAGCAGTCTAGTCCAAATATAACTCTTTAACTCTACATCAGTAAACATGTCAACTTGCTTGGACCTGTTCGAGACTGATAGAATCGACGAGATTTTATTCTGACACTCAAAACTCCAAAAGACTCTAAAAATCACTTTCTTAACAGCTTAGCCTTCAAAACTCACAAACTTACTAAATTCTAAATTTTTAACTCAAGTTCAAAACCAGCCCTTCAAACTCAAAAAACAGTAACTCAAGGTCGATAACGGGAGGGTCAAAATGATAGATTGAGAAACTTTTTAAAATTGACCGACCAGATCATTACCGAAATGTATGCTTAACCTATAAAATCATGTTCTTGGTGCTTGTTTAAGACCATACAATGCATTTTTAGGTAGACACACATGATGAAGATACTTAGGATCAATAAATCCAGCAGGTTGACTCATCTACACCTCCTCTTGTAGGAAACTATGGAAGAATGTATTTTTTAAGTATATCTAGTTGCCTAACTCCACACTTTGAGTTGATTGTAATGGATAGAAACACCTTAATATTTATGACTTTAACCACATAGCTAAATGTTATTCAAAATATATCCCTTCAAGCTGCGAGAATCCCCTGGCCACAAGTATGGCCATGTATCTATCAGCTATCTACCAGCTTTCAATATTATCTTGAACATCCATTTTGAATCAACCAAGTTTATACCAGGAGATCTGGACACCAATATCCATGTCTTATTAGTATGTGAAACATTGATTTCCTCGTGCATAGGTGCAAGTCAATGAGGTAACCTTTGTTCTTCCTTAGTAGTATTTGGTTCCCTCAAGATCTCTTTGCTGATGGAAGCAACACGTATATGTGGTGTTCCTTTGTCTTGTGTCTAGTGATTGTTGTTCATCTTGTATTCCTAAGATACTTAGAACAAAACTTTGAAGAACTTGTCAAGAAACAACAAAGTTTAAAGAGTATTTTCAAAACTAGAAAATTAAGACTAGCAGAGGAAATAAATTTCTGATTAGAAACAATATAAAAATATATTTCTCAACTAAAGAAAATCGAGCCCAATGAATGCACAATGTCCCCTTAAGGAAATTATTCCACTTAAAAACTGAGGTTAACAGAATATATCCTCCCAACATAGAACGATCTTACTCACCGGTGTGTCGGTACCTAAAACCACGGTGTCAGCAAACCACTCAATGACAGTAAAATACACTTTGAATACTAGATTTAGTAGTAGTAGAAGAAGTCTAGAAAAATTATGTTCTTAAAATAAGAGGAAATCCCTCAATTTATTGAAAACAAAGTGTAGTGTGAAAAAAATCTTATTATGTCTTACTGGAAAGGTCACAAACCTTTAGAAAAGTCACAATCTTTCTCGGAATGGTCACCACGTTCATAAAAGTCACAACTTTTCATAAAAGTCTCAACTTTTCATAAAAATCGTAACTTTTCATTTTCTATTCACACCTTTTAAAACCCAACAGTGATCATATGATGCCCTTATGGTGCAAGAGGTGCATCACCTAAAGTAGTTGATTAAGTGTAGTATCTTCAGGTTGCTGATGTTATGTCATATTCCGTTTGAAGAAGTCAATTTCTAAATGTATTCCTTGTGGATTAGACACATAGAAAGTGGATTGATAAACCGCCATTGAATAGACTTGCACATGCAACCTGATCCTCACTACCACTATCTGATCCTAAACCTGCAACTGAAGTCTCATCAATCTGAGTCTCATTACCACTGTCTGGATCATCACTTTCAACATGTTCCTCATTATCATCATCTGAACCTGCACCTGACGGGTCATAGCACTATCATCTCCAAGGGTATATGAGTTGTTGTAATAGAATTTTCACGAGTAACTTGTGTAATATCAACTTGTACTTCCATTGAATTATGATCAACGTGTGCCTATAGTTAAGAGAGATTCCACAAAAGCAGGAAGATGATGTGAAACATCAATGTTAGTTTGATATTGACTTAGAGACAAATAGGGTAATGTGTTTTAATCGAACAAAACATGTCTGGATAATTAAGTACATCCTCCATGTAGAAGGATGATAATATGTATATCCTTTGTGTAAGCCGATATAACCTATGAGCACACAAAGGAATCTCTTTTTACTGAACTTGTTACTACCCTTGATATATGGAAAACGTCTACAATAAAAAACTTTTAAGCTATTGCAATCAGGTTGCCTTTTATATAACTTACAAGTAGAGTCACCATCTTTAAGACTGAGGAGGACAATCTATTAATGAGGAACACTACAGTAAGGAAACACTTAACCTGCAGATATAAATGGAGGTTAGCATGAAATATTCTCACGATGCCACAAGCTTTCAAAATTTTTATGAAGTCTGTTTAATAAATTCACCACCTCCTCAGTCTGATTTGGGTCAGTTTTACAATCCTAATTTACGCTTAGGTTTAAGAAAAGAGTTCAAGAAGAGAAAAGAAGAGAAAGGGGGAGGGGTGGGGGGGAGGGAGGGGAGATTCAAGCGTTTGTCAAGAAACTTGAAGTTTGTTGTGGAATTTCCCCAAGGGTTTGATCCCTAAGAGGTATGTGAGTTCTCATAGTGTTGGATTCATTCACCCACACACCAAACATGTTATTATAATGCAAATTTGTTCTTAAGGTTGAAGGATTTGAATTCTTGATAAGTTTTCTTGAAATTCCTTTTGTGATCTTAATTGATGGGATTGAGATGAATTCTTGCTCGTTCTCTCACCCTAAATCGTCTAGAATCGAAGGTTTCTTCTCCAATCACTTGGATTCAATTAGTTAACTTAATTACACTCTAATCTAATGAAAACAATACTCAAATAACTCAATTTCATTTCAAGAAATCATCAAAATCCCAACACAACAAGATTTAGAATGAACTTCAAGAACACCTATCAAGAACTCATCAAGAACTCTAATTTTTTTATTTTAAGAATGAAACTTCGCTGAAAATAACATGATTGGCGTGTGGGTGAACAAACCCTAAACTACGGAAGCTTAGATACCTCTTAGGGATCAAACCCATGCAAAAAATCCACGACATCACGCAAGAATCTCGATGAACGCTTGATCCTCTCCTCTTTTCTCTTCTTTTCTTTTCTTGAAATCTCAACAAAAACCCGAGGCGTATATTATGAGTATAAAAGTGAACCTAATAAGATTAGACTCTTAGAAACTTACTAAAAACGAATTAAATCTGATTGGGTAAGGAAAAGACCAAAATATTCCTCACTATTTTTGGCTAACTTTCTTTAACTGCACAACCTAACTTCAAAAGGTCATATCTAACTAATTTGAACTCAAAACTTAGAAAAATTTGCGGCCTTGGAAAGATAATTCAAAGATCTTTCCTATGGCATCTTATAGCACACTTAACTCATCCTGTGTTAGGAGTTAAGGTCATTTGAAGTTGACCCAAAACTCACACTTAGTTTAACTTCAAAAATTTCAGATTTTGCTATTTCCAATTTAATTCTTCTTACTCAAGGTGCTAAATCTAGTGAATTGACCTTAGTTCTTAAGAAATTTTTAATTCCATGGTAAAATCTCACTCACTACGATGAAAGACTCAACTCTTAGTTCAAAAATTTTTCTAGGTTGTTACAGAGGTGTTTTACACCCTGGCAAGGTATAGAGCAGTTCTGATAGCGTGGGCGAGACATTATATGATCACATTACTCATTATCATAGTTGTCAAATAAAGAATCTCCCAAAAAATGTTTATTTTGTTTTTTTGCATACAAATTGAGTTATATTATATTTTTCAATACATTGAGTTTTTATCTACTCTTTTAAATTTTTTCTTCATATCGCATTATTATTATGGCTTTTACGTTGAAAAGAGTCGAGGTTGAGTTGAGTTAAGACGAGGTAAGTTATTTCTTTAGTTCCAATTCAAGCGTATGTCATGTTTAGATTTCCCCTTGCATGCTCGTACATTCCATGTACTTACCTCATTTGACCTGCATCTTTTATGATGCAGGTGACCGATACCATCAACTGCGTTACATTGATCCAGTTGAGTTCTAGAGTTGTTTGGTGAGCTTCCTTGCTTCCGGAGGATCCCTCATTTATGTTTATCATTTCAATTTGGTTATTAGAATGGCGTAGCTCTTATGTCCCGACGTCCATCTCAGTTAATTAGTAGAGGCTTCATATATAGTGTAGACATTATTAGTTCATGAGTCTTGTTCATTTCAGTTATTATGTTCTAGACTTGAGTTGTCGCTTTGACTAGTGAATGTTTCTTAAATATTCGGAGTTAGTTATTTTGAGTTAACGCTTTACTTATAAAGTTCTCTTATTGTTGAGTAAGTCTTCCGCTGAGAGTTGAGTTAGGCCAAGGGTTCGCTTGGGGCCAGTAATGTTTCTCGAGTGCCGGTCACGTCCAGGGTGTAGGCTCGGAGCGTGAGAATATGATTATTATTATTATATATAAAAAACATGTACTCACTTGACATTAATTTCTTTTTCTATATGTCAAAAACACATATTTTAAATATGAATTTGAGGAATGTCGGTTATGATCATATGTTCATGTCTTACATTGTTTTCGCCAGATTTTTACAAAATTGTAGTCTCCTCCTTTTATAATTGCATATATATGAAGAAGTTATTATCAAATGCAAGTAGTGATTTTTTAGAATTTGTACATAAATTTACGTCAATGTATTTCTTCCTTTTATGATGTGTATTAGATCATTATCAATTGTAGTCTGTATGGTGTTCACCTACATATACATTGTAATTATTTGTGATGAAGATAATAACTGTTGAAATTGATGTATATAAATCATATTTACACGTACTCTATCCTTTTGATGATTCAAAATTATGAAGTTTTTTCGACTGTAAAATTAACAAACAAAAAAATAGTTAAATTATTTTTAAAAATAGTTAATTACTATTAGTTAAAGTTTTTAATGGATGTAACTGTTAGGGAAAAATTTAAGGTCTTGAAACTAAGATTTTTTCAGCTTTTTTTATAAAAAAAAATTATTTTAATAATTTTTTCTTAAATAAAGTCAGTAAGAAATAACTTTTAGACTTCACAAAATACTGACTATCAATTAATTTGCAAGTTAGGAATAAAACAGCAAGATGTAATAGTTTCTTTCATATTAATTGTTTACTATACCAACTTGTAATAGTAGTACTTTAACATAAATGTAATTTAATCATCTAGTATTTAAATGGTAATTTTTTTGTCTTCTACTTTAATTTAATTAGTTTCCCTAATCAGTTATATTTATAACATCACGATGAAAGAATGAAAGTAAAATCCTTCCATTAATTAATATATATTAATATTTGTTAAGTTTTAATTTAGTGGAAGAATAAAATAGTAATTCAACTTTGAATTTTAGAGCTAGCTTTCCACTTTTAATAATATATAATATGATGATATATGATATGATATATGATGTATTTTAAATTGTAATGTGTTAATAATATTTCTTTTTTAAAAAATATTACATGTTTATGTAGTATATATAATACTTGTCAATCCTAGCTAATATGTTTAAACAACAAAATATATGATAAATATGAATATTGATAAAAAGTGCTAAAGTTTTTACCGGGATAAGTTAATTGTCATTGAAATCAATGTCCCTATAGACTGTAGGGACATTCGCAAAAAGTATTAATTATCTCTAAAAATTGAAATATTTACAAGAGTGTTAATTGTCTATAAGAAAGCATAATTGTGTCGATTAAGCAATTATTGTTATTAATTACCGCTAAACATCATTTTTGATATTGACTTGCAATTGCTCATCTTTTTTAACTTGGCTATAAGGAATCCATCCAAGTTGTGCACATGATGATAGAATGGGCTTGTCAACAAAAGATGTGTGGAAACACTGCAAACATAGGCTTAGATTTATTTTTGTTTTGTTAAATAGGTTAATTAGATATTCATATGTTTAATGACAAACCATCTTAATCATTTAATGTTAAGATAAAGAGATAAGATCTTAATCATTAAGATATACATTCAAATTCAGATGTTTTAAAAATAGCGAAAACAAATGAAGCATTAATTCCCCTATGACTATTTTTGAAGAGCAAAAAGAAGGGGCAAAAATTAAATATCACAAATGTAGGGGACAATTTGTGCAAACATTTAATAGAATTAAATTTAGAAACCCAAGTTTTACCTTTGGTCAAACTAAATCGAAATTATAAATCCCAACAATTTTTAGAAATTTCTTCCTCTCTTATAAAAATTCTTTATAAACAACAGCGAAAACAACTTCTCTATTCGATGGATTCTCAAAAGACCTCTGTTGGTGCTAAAATCGTTCAAACTTCATCGAATCATGGAGAACTTTTTGGTATATGTGTTCATTGTTTCTTCTAATTTGGGAAAAATTTAATTTATATACATCATTTATATGACTTTTATAAACTTTTTTACTATAATTAGTGATTATTGGATTTTCTTGATGATTGACAGGTGTAGTTGGTAAGGCGCAGGTAATCCTTGTGAAAACTGGAGAGGTAAGATTTGTTTTACTGAAATGATTTTTAGCCTAAAGCATTTGTTTTTATATCATACCCATGATCAAAGTTCTCATGAATTGAAGTTCATGTCTTGTGAATTTTTTGGTTGATTTTACTAAATGATGCAAAGCCTATCATCTTTTACGCAGGACATTGTGTCTAAGATAATGAATTTATCACAACAAGGCCCTATGAAAATTTGTGTTCATTCTGCAACGGGTGGCATACGTAACGTCACCCTCCAAGAGTCTGCAACGGGTGGTGGCATTGTGACATATGAGGTATGTATTTGTTTTAGCTTAGACACACTTACTATTTTTCCTGCCTCTTTGTCGAGGCATGATGTGATAGTTTATGCTTAGTTAGTTTATGACTCTAGCTATGTATGTTATCTTTCACTAGATTTTGATGAACTCATTTGCAGATATAATATTTCAATTTTATGAATTTTAATTTTGAAACGGTTATTTTAATTATTAATAATTGTGTTCTAAATTTAGTAAATTATTTTAGCAAAATCTACTGAATTTAGTCAACCGATATGGACTTCAAGCTCCACTTCTAATAAAAGTCAGTTAGAGGATGTGAAAAATCTTATTTTAGTTTATTGACCCCTAGTCCTTTTTTGCGCTTTGAATTGTTTTAGTCACAAGTATATTGAATGTGCTTGAAGAAAAAAACACAATAAAACATTTAACATATGCTATTGAGCTCATATTAATTGTCAATTGATTTTACTTGTTTTGGTGTTTCTACCTTATATACTATGCACAAGTATCTAGTTGTATGTACATCAATTGGAAATGTAGTTAAGTTAGGTATGTATATTAATGCTTGAATTTTATAAAGGTGATAATCGATTGTACATTAATTGATTTCTAGCCTACTTATTTGGCATTGCTCATCAAGTATGGATATCTTTTGTTATTTATATGCAGGGTCAATTTTTCATCATCTCATTATCAGGGTCAGTCATGTTGTCAAAAAGTAATAGAACATGTGATCTTAGCGTGATGTTATCTAGGTCAGATCATATTGTTCTTGGAGGTTGCGTTGCTGGAAAGCTCATAGCTGCTACTCCGGTACAGGTGTTATTCTAACTATACTTATCCTTGGTGCATGACTCGAAATTCAGTGGACAATGGTCTCACCCCTATATTTGTCACTTAAGTAGAAAGCTTACATTGAACCTTGTTGTGTGCAAAACTTGCAGCCTTGGGATGTTCTTACCCTTATTTTTGAGTGTTTATTGTGAACTTGCTAATGATTTTCAGTTCACTATCAGGTGGTTCTGAGTAGCTTTATTCCCGAAAAGGAAAAGCTCGAGTCTAAGGGTGATGATGATGCTCCCAAGGGTATTCGAATCGTTGATCCCCCCGGTAGCTGTGTAGGCAATTGAATGCAGAGACCAAGGGGCAGATCCTTCTACTCCTCTCAACAACGAATGTGTTGTTGAAGTTGGATTTTCTTATCGTCCCTTCCAAAACATTTCTTCTAAAGTGTGGCATATGAGCCATATTGAGAAATTCATTGATTTTGAAGTTTGAAGTTTGTGATTATGAGTTGAAGAATGTATTATATTGCTGTCCGTTGCATTTGAATATTTACTGATTTTATATCTTAGCTTAAAATGAGATGGTTGGAAAGACTAGAATTAATTTTGGGTGTATTCAATCATGTTACTTATGAAGGATTGCTCTAATAGTTGCTTTAGGTATTTTTTATCACTGAATTTATTTCGAACTATAACATCTTGCAAATAAAAATAACTAGGAAGAAGTTAAGAATTTGAAAGTCATTTTTGGGAAGTACACAAAAAATCTAGAAAATTTGTCAACTACGTTAAGTTGAGTTTTTAGTCAATTTCAAATGATCATAACTGCTTCCTTAGGATGATTTAGGTGTGTTTCCAGATATATTAGGAAAGATCTTGGAATAATCTTTCCAATGCCGTCAAATTTACTCAACTCCAAGATTTATGAGTGAGATATGTCTTAGAAGTTGGGTTGTCTAATTAGAAAAGTCAAAAAAATCGGATGTTTGAAGGGTGGTTTGGTCTTTTCCCTATCCTATTATTTTAATTAATTTTTGGTAATTACTTAGGGGTCTAAACTAAACTTAGTCAGTTTGTGTTTTTGAAAATTGAGTTAGGGTTTTAGAGGAGAAAAAATAAGAGAAAATAGAAGAAGAAGAAGCAAGGAAATTGTCAAGTTCTTCAAGAATCACTTGTGAAATTTTTAAATGGGTGATCCCTACGAGTTCTGTGAGATCACATAGCGTTGGGTTATTTCACCCACTCGCCAATCATGATTTATTTCAGCGTATTGAAAGTTTAGAAATGAATTCTTGATGGGTTTGTTGAAGTTCCTTTGATTTCTTGATTCATTGAAATTGTTGAGGAGTTGTTTGATCCAAATTCATGTAATTAGGTGTGATTTCAAGTTAAATCTTCCATACTTTAAACATGTAATCGATTCTAAATATTTGGGGAAAGAACCAAGTGAAATTATTAGAGGATTTATAGTTGAAAACCGAGCAAGAAAAGTCAGAATGCACCGGGGTAGGGGCCTGGACGCCGCTACTCTCAGAGCCCCAAAGAAGGGGTCTCTAAAGTATAGGCTATGGCATGTCGCTCCATCCAGTGCCCCTTCCCACCCAAGCCTCCGAAGTTTTAAGGTTGGCGCCCTACGCCTCTCAGAGCGCCAGGACACCAGTTCTTCCCATTTCTTCCCCATCTTTCCATACTAGTTCCTTAGCAACATACCTATATTTTCTAGTAGATTCCAACACTCTAAGATATGTCTAAACATCATGAAATCATCCATAAGCATGAGATCATGAATCTTGAATCCATAATCCAATTCAAAGAAAGTTAAGATCAAAGTCAGAAGAAGTAAGAGTCAAGTCAAGAAGAGTTTTTAGAGTTTTCCAAAAGACTTCTCCAAATATTTTAACTTTGTTTTAAGACTTAAAGTTCAAGTTGAGTAAAGAGTAAATATTGAAGTTCATTTCTTCAAAGAGTATATGGGGACTATGAATTCCCAAAGATTTAAAATGTTTTCACATTTAAAAAAGGTTACAAAGATGGACTTTGAGCTAACCTTTGAGCAATTATCTCAAATCACAAAGAATTATGTTTTTAAACCATAAGAGTCATCATCATATTTTGGGAGTAGTATTGATTAGCGATATATGAAAGAGTTCCAAAAACTCACAGCCCTCATAAACCATGTAGCCACCATGGGTAGAAGAGGGTCGGACTTTTTAGATGATTTCTTAGTGCTTTTAAGCATAGACTAGTGGATCCACTTAGTAGTTCAAATTCTTTACCCTCGGCAGGGTATATGACGACCTTGGTAGTGTGAGACAAAACATATCATCACAATAGCTTTTATCTGACGGTTGTCCATTATAGAAATTCCCACAGAAGTAATTGTATTCTTGTATACACAGTTTAATTGTATTTTTACATACATTTCAAAGTTTTATTGTCAAGATTAAATGTTGTCTATGTGGAGTGTGATACTGTGATGTGGAAATTGTTTAAAATAAAAGAGAGAGTGTATCACACTCACCATGATGAGAATGATATAAGAGAAAGAGGTGTGTTTTTCAAACTAAAAAGTGATAGTTTAGATATGAAACTCAAACTTTCAATAGTAAGTTTAGGTGTGTTTTTGACACTTATCTATTTAAAGTAATCAAATTTTAGAAGAGATTACTTTGTACCTTGTATATTTAATATTTAATGTCATGGAGAGAGCGAAAAAATTTACAAGTTAGACATAAAACTTAAACTCATTTAAAATAATCTCGTGCAATAATCTAAACATATCAATGTTCTATTATACTTAATTTTGTAAAACTATTTTTGAAAAATAAGTATAGGCAAAAATAAAATATCAGTAATATAAGGGACTATTTGTGAAAACATTTAAAGCATTTATATTTACAAAATCTAATTGAACTGATTGGTCAAATGTAACTAATTAAGTAGTAAACTCAAATGATAACTTTCTTCCTCTCAAAAAGTTCTTTAGTTGAAAATTAGCTAAAGCAAATTTTCTCTTCTATGGATCCCCAATTGTCTTCTGTTGATGTTAACGCTGCTCAAATTTCGTTGAATCATGGTATCTATGTCTTAATTGTTTTTTATAATTTGGGAAGATTTACTTATATACTTTTTTATATAATTTTTTAAAACTTTATTACTATAGTTAGTAATTATTGAGTTTTCTTGATGGTTGTCAGGTGTAGCTGGTACAAAGTTAATCCGTGTGAACGCCGGGGAGGTAAAATATGTATTTTCCATAGCATGATTTGCAGATCTTAGATTAACCTATATGGTATTTTGTTGTTCTTCAAGTAGTTTGAGTTTTGAATTTCATATGAGAGAAAATAGAAGAAATTAATTTATTTCTATATTTAACTTTTTGTTGGCTTCCTCGTTATGTATTTGGGTTGATACATCAATAATAAATTGATGAAAAAATATTCAAGGATGAAATAAAAGACCCAAACTACAAAAATTAATTGATCTCTAATGATAAAATAAGCTTATGTTTTTTATAAGTAACTTTTTTGTGCTTCTTGAGATAAATAAGGTATTGCTATCAATTCATGTGACACATCAAAGTTTTATTTGTGTGTTTTGTCCAATTATCACTATTTTTTCCCTTTTATTTTAATAGGGAAGATCCTTACCCTTCTATCCTACATTTCCTTCTAATGCATTCAATTCTTGGTTTACCGTTGCCTTGAAACTTTTACTGTTTTTTCATCTCCAACATGTTAACAAATTACTTCGAGCATTTGAAGTTAAGGAAGATGTTAATAACTTGTGTAGATTGGTGATTAAAAACTCAAGCAACAAATAATGAGAGAATTATTATGGGGCTCATAGCTCCATTTCTTAAAATATAAAAGTTTAATATTACTAAAAAATATTTATATCATACCCATAATCAAATTTCTTTTTAAAAAATTTCTTGAACAAAAGTTCTTGTCATGTAAATTTTTTGTTTGACTTTACGCAGGACATTGTATATAAGATAATGGATTTCTCACAACAAGAAGAAAAGAAAATTTCTATTCAACTTACTGGAGAGGTGTGTAGCGTCACGCTACAAGAAGAGTCTGAAATGGATCGTAACATTGTGACACATGAGGTGTGTATACGTTTTAGCTTAAACACACTTACCTATGCTTGGAAAATTTGACTATGACCTATAAATCTAACTTTTTTAACTTCTAATTTTCAAATAAAAGTTTGATTTAAAGAGAATCATCAAAAACACACTTAAAATATTGTTGCTTTTAATATTATGAGTATCTTGGTTGAACTATCAAGTATTTGCTTTTTCTACCTACTATCAACAATTATGTATGCCACAAGTGCAAAAAGCTAACGTTAGGTTTAGAGAACTCAATGAATTTATTAACAAATAAAGTTATTGAGCGCATGATCTTTATAAAGGAAAAGATTCTCGTACTAGCTTTACTTAGAATTCTACTACAATATAAAATTATAATTTACATGAGTAGTATAGGTTTACTATTACTACAATACCTTATCCTAGTAATCGTACATAAGTTAGGATTTAGTAGTCTAGTCCTAATATGACTCTTTAACTCTACATTAGTAAACATGTCAACTTGCTTGGACCTGTTCGAGACTGATAGAATCGACGAGATTTTATTCTGACACTCAAAACTCCAAAACACTCTAACAATCACTTTCTTAACAACTTAGCCTTCAAAACTCACAAACTTACTAGATTCTAAATTTTTAACTCAATTTCAAAACCATCCCTTCAAACTCAATCAACAATAACTCAAGGTCGATAACGGGAGGGTCAAAATGGTAGATTTAGAAACTTTTTAAGAATGACCGACCAGATAATTACAGAAATATATGCTAAACCTATAAAATCATGTTTTTGGTGCTTGTTTAAGACCATACAATGCATTTTTAGGTAAACACACATGATGAAGATACTTAGGATCAATTAATCCAGGAGGTTGACTCATGTACACCTCCTCTTGTAGAAAACTATGGAAGAATGTATTCATATATATATATATATATATATATATATATTTGCCTAACTCCCCACTTTGAGATGATTGCACGGGATAACACCACCTTAATATTTATGACTTTAACAACATAGCTAAATGTTTCTTCAAAATATATCCCTTCAAGATGCGAGAATCCCCTGGCCACAAGTATGGCCATGTATCTATCAACTATCTACCAGCTTTCAATATTATCTTGAACACCCATTTTGAATAAACCAAGTTTATACCAGGAGATTTGGACACCAATATCCATGTCTTATTAGTATGCGAAACTTTGATTTCTTCGTGCATAGGTGCAAGTCAATGAGGTAACCTTTGTTCTTCTTTAGTAGTATTTGGTTCCCTCAAAATCTCTTTGCTGATGGAAGCAACACGTATATGTGGTGTTCCTTTGTCTTGTGTCTAGTGATTCTTATTCATCTTGTATTCCTAAGATACTTAGAACAAAACTTTGAAGAACTTCGCAAGAAACAACAAAATTTAAAGAGTATTTTCAAAACTAGAAAATTAAGACTAGCAGAGGAAATAAATTTCTGATTAGAAACAATATAAAAATATATTTCTCAAATAAAGAACATCGAGCCCAATGAATGCACAATGCCCCCTTAAGGAAATTATTCCCCTTAAGAACTGAGGTTAACAAAATATATCCTCCCAGGATAGAACGATCTTACTCACAGGTGTATCGGTACCTAAAACCACGGTGTCAGCAAACCACTCAATGACAGTAAAATACACTTTTAATACTAGATTTATTAGTAGTAGAAGAAGTCCAAAAAAAATTATGTTCTTAAAATAAGAGGAGATTCTCAATTTATAGAAAACAAAGTATAGTGTGAAAAAAATCTTATTGTGTCTTACCGAAAAGGTCACAAACCTTTGGAAAAGTCACAATCTTTCTCGGAAAGGTCACCACCTTCATAAAAGTCACAATTTTTCATAAAAGTCTCAACTTTTCATAAAACTCGCAAGTTTTCATAAAAGTCGCAACTATTCATTTTCTATTCACACCTTTTAAAACCCAACATTAATCATATGATGCCCTTGTGGTGCAAGAGGTGCATCAATTAAAGTAGTTTATTAAGTGTAGTATCTTCAAGTTGACTATGTTATGTCATATTCCATTTGGAGAAGTCAATTTCTAAATGTATTCCTTGTGGATTAGACACATAGAATGTGGGATTGATAAACCGTCGTTGAATGGACTTGCACATGCAACCTGATCCTCACTGCCACTATCTGATCCTAAACCTGCAACTGAAGTCTCATCAATCTGAGTCTCATTACCACTGTCTGGATCATCACTTTCAACATGTTCCTCATTATCATCATCTGAACCTGCACCTGACGGGTCATAGCACTATCATCTCCAAGGGTATATGAGTTGTTGTAATAGAATTTTCATGAGTAACTTGTGTACTATCAACTTGTACTTCCATTGAATTATGATCAACATGTGCCTATAGTTAAGAGAGATTCCACAAAAGCAGGAAGATGAAGTGAGACATCAATGTTAGTTTGATATTGACTTGGATACAAATAGGGTAATGTGTTTTAATCAAACAAAACATGTCTGGATAAGTACATCCTCCATGTAGAAGGACAATAATATGTGTATCCTTTGTGTAAGCTGATATAACCTATGAGCACACAAAGTTAACTCTTTTTATTGAACTTGTTACTACCCTTGATATATGGAAAACTTCTACAATAAAAAACTTTTAAGCTATTGTAATCAGGTTGCCTTTCATACAACTTACAAGTAGAGTCACCATCTTTAATACTGAGGAGGACAATCTATTAATGAGGAACACTACAGTAAGGAAGACTTAACGTGCGGATATAAAAGGAGGTTAGCATGAAAAATTCTCACGATGCCACAAGCTTTCAAAATTTTTATGAAGTCTGTTTTAATAAATTCACCACCTCCATCAAACTGAAATTTCTTAATTTCTTTAGAAAATTGTTTTTCCTCCATTTTTCTAGAATTTTACAAAAAAGTTAAAAAACTAAGATTTCTTTGTCAGTGTCTTGTGTGACCATCTACAAACACGACATAATATTTCATATGTTGAGAAGATTCAACAGGTGCTGGTCTCCACATGTTACAATTAATTTTCAATAAAGGTTTCTTCTCAATTTTATTTCTCAAATCAAATGGAAGATTACAACTTTTTTCCATGGGTTACTAGAACAAACAAAATGCATTTTATTCCTACTACTAACATTGGTGCAAATATTACTACTCAAATTTTTTAAAGACTTCAAACTAGGGTTTTCTAATCTAGTATGTCACATGTTGTCTGATGTGTTCCAATTGTGTGCATCAATTAATAAAGGATAGAGATTGCTATCTTCCAAAAATAGAGTTCATTCCTTTTAGATATTTAGCCATCCGTGTCCTTTTTCTTCTTTTCCTTTATAACAAAGTTAGTTTCATCGAATTCAAGAGTGCAACAGTTATCCTTTGCAAGTTTACTTACTTAGAGTAGATTTTTATTAATCTTAGGAACTACAACAACTACTCTAACTTCAGGCCTTATCCTGATATGTTTCCAATATGTGTTATGTCTAATTTTTATCCATTCACAATAATGATTTATCTGGTCCATTATAGTGTTTAAGACCAGTTAAAATACCTGAGTTACTTGTCATATGACTACCTAATCCTGAGTCCGTATATAGAGTTTCATCAATAGTGTTTTGTAGTTCGGCAGCAACCAATGCTTGTGGTAACTCATCTGCAACTTGGTAAGAGTGGTCCCACATATAGAAACATTTTTCCGAACAATATGGTTATTCGAACCACGCATTTTACATGCCTCGATATTGTTTCTCTTCTAACTTTCACTTGAAAAACTGTTCTAAGAACTTGGTCTTTATTTAGTATTATAAGAACATGTTCCTTGTTCAGCAGACTTGAAGCCTCTTCCTCTAGAGTTGATGTTATAGTTTCCTCTATTTGATGGTAGTTTCCTTTTTCCTGCCCATTAGGGCAGAGAACGTCATGTTATTATTTTTTTGTGGCGCTTCTTCTTTGTCCTCCTTCATATTAAACCCATGAGAGCATTAAAAAAATGATTAAAAGAGAGATATGGTGTCTTACCTAGCATGACAATCCTGAATGTACTTGTGAATGGATACAAGACCATCACATATGCATTTGAATTCCTTAATATATTAATCAATCTTTTTGGTTCCTAGCATAACACTTTGCAATTGTTATTTAAGCCAAAACTTCTTATATTTCATTGCTTGAAGATAAGTTTCTTTCAAGCATTACTACATATCATTGGAAGTTGAGCATCCCACAATCAAGTACACGATCTCTTGTGTCTTGGTGCCAAGGATCCAACTCTTTAGGAATGTGTCTTTATCCTCTAGTTATTAATATTATTGTTGTCTTATGTATCCTTCTCAACTGCTACAACTTTCTCAACACTCTGACAAATGGAATGCACACTTTTAGTTGGTTTGTTCAACATGACGAGGTAGGAAAATCTCATCGCCTGAATCAATTGAGGTATTTGTGTTCTCCAAATATGATAATTTGTTGGCTTGAATTTAATGGAACATGATGCCATAAAATGGTGAAGTGAGGAGATTGATGGAGTGTTGGTAGAAGAGGCCATTCTAATACGATCGGGTGGTTATTTTGAATTTTGTATCTCATACATTAAAGAGCAGAAAATCTTGTAAGCTCTTATACCATGTAAAAATATCACGTTAGGTTTAGAGAAATCAAGTATTGTATTAATAAATAAAACTATTGAGTACATGCTCATTATATAAGAGAAGAGTCATATACTATCTACACATAGAAAACTACTACAATATAAAATTATAATTTACATGAGTAGTATAGGTTTACTATTACTACTATAACTACAAATCCTTATCCTAGTCGACTTTAGCTCCATACACGATACAATAGCTTAGTTGTACATAAGTTTGGATTTAGTAGTCGAGTCCTAATATGACTCTAACTTTACACCAGTAAACATGTCATCTTACTTAGACCTGTTCCTTAGATATATTTCTATCATTAGCTTCCTTCATCTTCAAGAACGTAACAAGGACATGTTTCAATGTTCTTATAATATATCATGACTTAGCCTAGTAGATGTTGATGAATTTCAGTCCCAGTGGTAGCATTTAGATTCAGACTCTAAGGATTAGATATTAACTAAATACATTGCTTGTTTAATAAAATCAGTTAATTCAATCAATATTATTTAGAGTTAGTTAAATTTAGGATTTCGCTTAACGAACTCATTTGCAGAGATTAAATTTAAACTTTATGGGTATTTAATTTTAGAATAATGATTTTAAATATTAATAATCGTGATATAAACTTAATACACTATTTCAACAAAAGCTACTGAATTTGAGCGACCCCATATGGGCTTGTAGCTCCGCTTCTATGTTGACAGTCAGTTGGAGTTGGGTGTCAATGACGTTGTGTGAGAATCTTATTTTAGCTTTTTTTGACCCCTGGTCTTTTATGTTTAAAGTATTTTTTTTTCACAAGTATATTAGATGTACTTGAAGTGGGCTGAAACAGAAACACAATAACACCTTTAACATACAATATTAAGCCTATATTGCAACAAATTGACTTAGTTGGGACTTCATTTTCCTTAATTTTTATATTTCTGCATTGATGACAGATATACTTCTTCCTTTATATTAATGCTTAAATTTGATAAATCTGATAATCGAATATACATTTATTGTCTTCTAGTATACTTATTTTGCGTTGCTCATCAATCATGTCTGTCTTCTAGTATACTTATTTTGCGTTGCTCATCAATCATGTCTTTTATTTGTTATATGGAGGGTCGATTTCTCATCATGTTATTATCATTGTCTTTAATGGTGTCAAAAAGTAGTAGAATATGTGGTCTTCACGTGGTACTATCTAGGCCAGATCGTACTGTTTTCGGCGGCTACATTTTTGGAAGGCTCATAGCTGCTACTCCACTAGAGGTGTTGTTCTAACTATCTCTGTCCTAATTGGTTTCAAACTCCTTTTTTGTCCGTTTGGACTGACTAGTAGTGCATCAGCGGATAATGATCCCACCCCTCTATTGTTCACTTAAGTAGAAGGCTTTTGTTTGCGATAAGATTCAAACTTGGACATCACATGCATGTTTCTCTCTTATTACTTGATTAATGCTTACCCTTATGTTTGAGTGTATATTATTTACTTGCTAACGATTTTTAATTTACTACCAGGTGGTTGTGAGTAGATTCATTCCGAAAAAGGAAGAGCCTGAGTTTGAGGACTATGATGACAATTGAGTAGTCAATTGTTCGAATGACTTTTTTTAAACCACAATGGTTTGTTATTGTTTGAACTTCGAAAATCGAGTAACTAAATTTAATTGAGTTTGGTGTTATTTGATACAAACATGTAATATATTAGTATGGAATTATAGGATACATTTTACTAATGCTTTTGGGCTATGTTCACTTAAATGTTTTTTTTTTAAAAATAACTTCAACCGTTAATTTTATCAGTATTTGTGATTCTATAATCAAAAAACCTTATCTCATATATGAATTCTTTGACCTACATGCTTGTGTTAATGATTATTACAAAAACAATTCTAATGTGGCCAAAATCTCACTGCCTGTATTGTAGATAGACATTAAGGAGTTCCTAAATTTTATGTTCATTTTGGGGAAAATGGTTGTTGTGGTGTTCAATATACCAATCACTCGTCAGAATAATTTTTACACTTCCCCATTATATTTATCTGATGTAATCGGTAACGTGCCTTATTTTTAAGAGTTTTAAATCTTACACTTTAAAGAGACTCATTTGTTGTGTTCTTTATCACTTGATTATAAAAATAGTAAATGTTGGATTTGGCTCCCCTCCATTACTCTTTTCCTCCATTTCGTCAAGTACACGTCTAGATGAGAGACATTTGTACTATTTAATTGTTAAAGGTGCATTATGACACATGACTTCCATCCGAGTAGGAACTGAGGAAAATGAAGAAAATGAGTGATGGAGAAGAGCCTCATCCAGTATTATACATTATTTAATCACTTCCTGTGTTAGAAATTTATTCTTAAAATATTATTTTGAGAAATTTTTGTTCGGTACACATGAAAATGTCCACTTGAACGTGTTTATTTCAATGACCGACAAAGAAGCATAATGGCGCAAACTTGAATCAAAGGTCGAAGATTTCAAATCTATTGATAAGAGAATTCCAATCGAAGATTGAAGATTTCAATACTATTGAAAGGAGGATCTCAATCGTTTCCAAACCTACTGGGAGGAGCAAAACTGACTAAATGAAGGAAAACTGGGAGGAGCAAAACTGACTAAATGAAGGAAAACTGCATTCTAGTTGGTTAAGGAAAGAAGTAGCATAATTTGTTATTTGATGCGGCAAAAACAAATAAGAGGTCTAAGTTGAGTTCAACAAGGATTTGCTGAATTTCTGATCTATAAATAGGGAGCTATTTTCATCAAAAAAAAATTGCGCACTAACAAAGAGAGAAAATCAAAACACTATCAAGAGGGTTTTGAAAGTTTTGATATTACTGGGAGTGCTGCGAGATCGAGTATCTAATTGTAAAAGTTGTATTCAAGAATCTTGTTTAGAATCTTAGTGTTGTGAGTAGGAGTTGCTTTACAAGTTGAAGAACTTGAAGAGTGTTAGGAGATACAAAACTAGGGAGTAGTTTTGTGTCTTGGGGTAGAAGAAATTAGAGTTTATAGTTATGTAGATTACATAGTTTTGTAATCGTTGTATTGTTTGAAGTTTATAAATAATACAAAGTGTTATTCGAATTATTTATTGTTAAGGTTCACACAAAACAGAAACACATTGTTAGTACATGTTCCTTTGAAGAATTCAGGAGGGTAGAATTCTAACAACTTTAATTATAAAAAGGAAGAATTATCATGAATGATAGGAATCAACTTAAAGGTAAAATATTTTGTAAGACTACTGTTATGCTAAACAAATTAAACGTGGTTAAGTTCATGTTCCATAATTTTAGTATTTTAATATAATATATAAAATAAAATTAATGATATAAATATATGGATACCGAAAATTGAGAAGAACTAATTATTCTTACTAAATTTGGAGACAATTATTTTCATATAATTTTTACATTTAACAATTAAATAATACACATGTCTCTTGTTTGTGTACCTGACGGAATTGAAGGAAAGGGTAATAGAGGGGAGTCAAATGTTTACCCCAACAATGTATAAATCGTAAAGTAACCAAAAATATTACAAAAAAAAAAAAGAATATACACATATATTCACAGTACCAAACTCTTAACATAAACCTGACCTTATAAAATAAAAAATATATTTTTATGAATAATCCTATGTTAGGAAGTAACAAAAAAAAAAGTCAAATGTCAATACTGATATCCAACCACCAGTGAAAAATATTTTTTTAAAAAAAGTGAATTTGTCTGATTATGATCTTGTATCACTCTCATAATAATTTTCCAAGAGAGGGTAAGGTCCTCCTTCAACTTGACAAATGGCAAGTTACTCATATAGATATGAAAAATGTAATCTCTTTGTTAGCTAATTTATTTTGATCATACAAAGGAATCTGAATAGGCTTCTTTCTTAGATTGCTTAGTCAATATCTTTAGATTAGAGGAAAAGTTTCTTTTAGATTTGTCTCAGTTTAACTTCCTGTAACACCTCAGATATTAGAAGTTGAGATTAGAAAGAAAAAGTTCCATTTTTGTCACTGATGCGGTGATCAATGAATCCAACCTACAGATTGTAGGAAGTCCAGTGGACCATAGGAAGGAAGTCATACGACTGGATTTGAGATTTGGAAAAATTTTAAGCCTCAATAAGTTGACGTACGAAAGAATTAAACGAATCATAGGGTGGTCTATGAGTCGTAGGAAGTGCCCATAAGGTGAATGAGAGAATTGATTTGAGACCCATGTCCTCGAAAGGAGTTGAAGAGTCGTGATATATTCTATGGGTAGTAGGTGGGATCCATAGAAGTTATTTAGACTTAGTGAAATTTTGGGCCTGAACATGGGTTCTAAGGATAGGGGTCTATGAGTCGTACAAAGTGGGATGGGTCGTAGGAAGGTTTCATAGAATCGATCAAGAATAGTGAGCCATAGTAACATGTTCTACAGTTGACCAGGATAGCCCATAGATTCAAACCGTAGACCTATCTAGCAGATTTTAATTAAGAGTATTTTGATCTTTTTCAACACAATTAACCCCTACACTATGTCGTTTTGGCCTTGTAACTACACGTATAACAATTTTTACTCTTAGAACTTAACATAAATCCTCTTATTCACTCAATTTCCCCAAATCCCTCAAGTCTTCTTGTTACATCCCGTCTTAGAAAGAGCGAAAACTAGAAAGCGCTAAATTGGAAATAGCAAAATTTCAGGATTTTTTTGCAAGTTTTTCTTAAGTTGTGAGTTTTGGGTCAACTTCAAATGACCATAACTTTAGGATAAGTTAGGTGACCCATAGAATATCAAATGAAAGATATTGGAATCCTCTTTCTAACGCCAACGAGTTTGCTAAATTTTGAGTTTGGATGAGGGAGTTATGCTCATTAGAAGTCGGTTTATCCAGTAAAGGAAAGTTACCCAAAAATATGAGGGGCACTTTGGTATTTTTTCGTACCCAATGAGATTAAAATGGTTTTTAGTAATATTTTGGGGTCAAATCTGATTTGGGTCAGTTTTACAATCCTAATTTACGCTTAGGTTTAAAAAGAGAGTTCAAGAAGAGAAAAGAAGAGAAAGGGGGAGGGGTGGGGGGGAGGGAGGGGAGATTCAAGCGTTTGTCAAGAAACTTGAAGTTTGTTGTGGAATTTCCCCAAGGGTTTGATCCCTAAGAGGTATGTGAGTCTCATAGTGTTGGATTCATTCACCCACACGCCAAACATGTTATTATAATGCAAATTTGTTCTTAAGGTTGAAGGATTTGAATTCTTGATAAGTTTTCTTGAAATTCCTTTTGTGATCTTAATTGATGGGATTGAGATGAATTCTTGCTCGTTCTCTCACACGAACTCGTCTAGCATCGAAGGTTTCTTCTCCAATCACTTGGATTCAATTAGTTAACTTAATTACACTCTAATCTAATGAAAACAATACTCAAATAACTCAATTTCATCTCAAGAAATCATCAAAATCCCAACACAACAAGATTTAGAATGAACTTCAAGAACACCTATCAAGAACTCTAATTTTTTTATTTTAAGAATGAAACTTCGCTGAAAATAACATGATTGGCGTGTGGATGAACAAACCCAAAACTACGGAAGCTTATATACCTCTTAGGGATCAAACTCATGCAAACAATCCACGACATCCCGCAAGAATCTTGATGAACGCTTGATCCTCTCCTCCTTTCTCTTCTTTTCTTTTCTTGAAATCTCAACAAAAACCCGAGGCATATATTATGATTATAAAACTGAACCTAATAAGATTATACTCTTAGAACCTTACTAAAAACGAATTAAATCTTATTGGGTAAGGAAAATACCAAAATACTCCTCACTATTTCCGGCTAACTTTCTTTAACAGCACAACCTAACCTCAAAGGTCATATCTCACTCATCTGAACTCAAAACTTAGCAAAATTGGCGGCCTTGGAAAGATAATTCAAAGATCTTTCCTATGGTATCTTATAGCACACTTAACTCATCCTGTGTTAGGAGTTAAGTTCCTTTGAAGTGGACCCAAAATTTACACTTAGTTTAACTTGCAAATTTTCAGATTTTTCTATTTCCAATTAAATTCTTCTTACTCAAGGTGCTAAATCTAATGAATTGACCTTAGTTCTTAAGAAATTTTTAATTCCATGGTAAAATCTCACTCACTACGATGAACGACTCAAGTCTTAGTTCAAAAAATTTTCTAGGTTGTTACGAAGGAGTTTTATACCCTCGCAAGGTATAGGGCAGTTCTGATAGCGTGGGCGAGATGTTATATCATCACATAACTCATTATCATAGTTGTCGAATAAAGAATCTCCCAAATAAAGTTTATTTTGTATTTTTACATACAAATTGAGTTATATTATATTTTTCAATACAATGAGTTTTTATCTACTCTTTTAAAATTTTTCTTTATATCACATTATTGTTATGGCTTTTACGTTGAAATGAGTCGAGGTTGAGTTGAGTTAAGATGAGGTAAGTTATTTCTTTAGTACCAATTCAAGCGTATGTCATGTTTAGATTTCCCTTTGCATGCTCGTACATTCCATGTACTTACCTCATTTGGCCTGCATCTTTTATGATGCAGGTAACCGATACCAACAACCGTGTTATGTTGATCCAGTCGAGTTCTAGAGTTGTTTGGTGAGCTTCCTTGCTTCCGGAGGATCCCTCATTTATGTTTATCTATTCAATTTTGTTATTAGAATGGCGTAGCTCTTATGTCCCGACGTAAATCTCAGTTAATTAGTAGAGGCTTCATATATAGTTAGACATTATTAGTTCATGAGTCTTGTTCATTTCAGTTATTATGTTCTAGACTTGAGTTGTCGCTTTGACTAGTGAATGTTTCATTAAATATTCGGAGTTAGTTATTTTGAGTTAACGCTTTACTTATAAAGTTCTCTTATTGTTGAGTAAGTCTTCCGCTAAGAGTTGAGTTAGGCCAAGGGTTCGCTTGGGGCCAGTAATGTTTCTCGAGTGCCGGTCACGTCCAGGGTGTAGGCTCGGAGCGTGAGAATATGATTATTATTATTATATATAAAAAACATGTACTCACTTGACATTAATTTCTTATTCTATTTGTCAAAAACACATAATTTAAATATGAATTTGAGGAACGCCGGTTATGATCATATGTTCATGTCTTACATTTTTTTCGCCAGATTTTTACAAAATTGTAGTCTCCTCCTTTTATAATTGCATATATATGAAGAAGTTATTATCGAATGCAAGTAGTGTTTTTTTAGAATTTGTACATAAATTTACGTCAATGTATTTCTTTCTTATATGATGTGTATTAGATCATTATCAATTGTAGTCTGTATGGTGTTCACCTACATATAAATTGTAATTATTTGTGATGAAGATAATAAATGTTGAAATTGAGTGTATATAAATCATATTTACACGTACGTCTATCCTTTTGATGATTCAAAATTATGAAGTTTTTTCGACTGTAAAATTAACAAACAAAAAAATAGTTAAATTATTTTTAAAAATAGTTAATTACTATTAGTTAAAGTTTTTAATGGATGTAACTGTTTGGGAAAAATTGAAGGTCTTGAAACTAATATTTTTTCAGCTTTTTTTATAAAAAAATTATTTTAATATTTTTTCTTAAATAAAGTCAGTAAGAAATAACTTTTAGACTTCACAAAATACTGACTATCAATTAATTTGCAAGTTAGGAATAAAACAGCAAGATGTAATAGTTTCTTTCATATAAATTTTTTACTATACCAACTTGTAATAGTAGTACTTTAACATAAAGGTAATTTAATCATTTAGTATTTAAATGGTAATTTTTTTGTCTTCTTCTTTAATTTAATTAGTTTCCCTAATCAATTATATTTATAACATCACGATGAAAGAATGAAAGTAAAATCCTTCCATTAATTAATATATATTAATATTTGATTAAGTTTTAATTTAGTGGAAGAATAAAATAGTAATTCAACTTTGCATTTTAGACCTAGCTTTCAACTTCTAATAATATTTAATATGATGATATATCATATGATATATGATGCATTTTGAATTCTAATGTGTTAATAATTTTTCTTTTTAAAAAAATATTACATGTTTATGTAGTATATATAATACTTGTCAATCCTATCTAATATGTGTAAACAACAAAATATATGATAAATATGCATATTGATAAAATCTTAAACATTAAGATATACATTCAAATTCAGACGTTTTAATCTTAGTGAAAACAGATGAAGCATTAATTCCCCTATGACTATTTTTGAAGAGCAAAAAGAAGGGGCAAAAATGAAATATCACAAATGTAGGGGACAATTTCTGCAAACGCTTAAAAGAATTAAATTTAGAAAACCAATTTTTACATTTGGTCTAACTAAATTCAAATTGTAAATCCCAACAATTTTAGAACTTTCATCCTCTCTTATCAAAATTCTATAGTATACAACAGCGAAAACTGTTGGGAATTAAACACAACACACACAAATAATCTAGAGAAAAGAGAAACGGAACACAAACGGGACACACAAGAATTTAACGTGGTTCGGTTTCCCTACTCCACGACTGTAACAGGAGGATTTTATTTCACTTGTGCTACTCTGGAATTACAAATACAAGGATCATATTTATAGGAAA
>NC_028640.1:62395418-62438080 GCF_001406875.1 Solanum pennellii
ACGGTAACGGCGGCTACTCCTCCCTGCACACAGTTCTTCACACAAGAACCCTAGGTGACAATTTCTCACAGTTTGTGTTACAATGTTGTTGAAACCTCGCTCTGATACCAATTGTTGGGAATTAAACACAACACACACAAATAATCTAGAGAAAAGAGAAACGGAACACAAACGGGACACACAAGAATTTAACGTGGTTCGGTTTCCCTACTCCACGACTGTAACAGGAGGATTTTATTTCACTTGTGCTACTCTGGAATTACAAATACAAGGATCATATTTATAGGAAAGTCAAATGGTTAACCTAGGGTTTCAGTAATGGGTCGGGCCGGCTCACAAGCCTCCACAAAGACCAACAATAACTTCTCTATTCGATGGATTCTCAAAAGACATCTGTTGGTGCTAAAATCATTCAAACTTCATCGAATCATGGAGAACTTTTTGGTATGTATGTGTTCATTGTTTCTTCTAATTTGGGAAATATTTAATTTATATACATCATTTATATGACTTTTATAAACTTTATTACTATAATTAGTGATTATTGGATTTTCTTGATGATTGATAGGTGTAGTTGGTAAGGCGCAGGTAATCCATGTGAAATTTGGAGAGGTAAGATTTGTTTTACTTAAATTATTTTTAGCCTAAAGCATGTGTTTTTCATAACATGATTTACAGATCTTAGATTAACCTATATGAGATTTTGTTCTTTTGCAACAGCTTGAGTTTTCAATTTCATATGAGCGAAAAAGAAGAAATTAATTTAATTGTACATTTATTTTTTGTTAGACTTTCTTGTTATGTCTTTTGAGTTAATACATCAATAATTAATTGATGAACAAATATTAAAGATGAAATGAAAGAACCAAAACTACAATAGTTGATTGACTCTCTAAAGATAAAATAAATTCATGTTATCCATAAGTTATAACTTTTATCTGGTGATGTGATCCTTTCATCATAACGTCTCCTTTAAATGTATTGTAGGGCTTATGGCTCCATTTCTTAAAAATGAAAAGTCTTATGTTACTAGAAAACAACATTTATATCATACCCATGATCAAAGTTCTCATGAATTGAAGTTCATATTTTGTGAATGTTTCGGTTGATTTTACTAAATGATGCAAAGCCTATTATCTTTTACGCAGGACATTTTGTCTAAGATAATGAATTTATCACAACAGGGACCTATGAAAATTTGTGTTCATTCTGCAACGGGTGGCATACGTAACGTCGCCCTCCAAGAGTCTGCAACGGGTGGTGGCATTGTGACATATGAGGTATGCATTAGTTTTAGCTTAGACACACTTACTATCTTTCCTGCCTCTTTGTTGAGGCATGATGTGATAGTTTATGCTTAGTTAGTTTATGACTCTAGCTATGTGTTGTTATCTTTTCACTAGACTTTGTTGGCTATGTGATCTAGAAATGGCATTGACATTAAAAAATGCTTTTGACTTGAGAGAAACAAAACAGTAGAGTACATGCATCCTTTTAGATGTACTCCCTCTAGCCCATTTATATGTCTATTACCTTTTATAGAATCATTTGTTTTTTTAACTACTATTTTTCAAATCAAAGTCTAATTCTAAACAGATATGATCAAAAATACATTGGAAGTATCAGTGTTTTACGATTGAGAGTTTCTTAGCTAAACTATAATGTTGTATCCTTTTCTACCTAAATTATCACCAATTATGTATGTCGCAAGGACATGTTATATCACTCTTTATCACTATTCTTGTAGTACATCATGACTCAGCCTAGTGGATGTTGATGTTTGAGTCTTAATGTTAGAATTAATTTAGATTCAGACTTGAATTATTCTATATATTAACTAAATACATCGCATGTTTAATAAAATTAGGTAGTTCAGTCAAATTATTTACCATCAGTTAGATTTAGGATTTTGGTTGACGAACTCATTTGCAGATATAAGATTTCAATTTTAAGGATTTTTAATTTTGAAAATGTTGTTTTAATTATTAATAATTGTGTTCTAAATTTAGTAAGTTAATTGTTTTACTCACAAGTATATTGAATGTATTTGAAGAAAAAAAACACAATAAAATATTTAACATATGCTATTGAGCTCATATTAATTGTCAATTGATTTTGCTTGTTTTGGCGTTTCTACCTTATATACTATGCACAAGTAGCTAGTTGTATGTACATCAATTGGAAATGTTGTGAAGTTAGGTATGTATATTAATGCTTGAATTTTATAAAGGTGATAATCGATTGTAGCCTACTTATTTGGCAATGCTCATCAAGTACGGATATCTTTTGTTATTTATATGCAGGGTCAATTTTTCATCATCTCATTATCAGGGTCAGTCATGTTGTCAAAAAGTAGTAGAACATGTGACCTTAGCGTGATGTTATCTAGGTCGGATCATATTGTTCTTGGAGGTTGCGTTGCTGGAAAGCTCATAGCTGCTACTCCGGTACAGGTGTTATTCTAACTATACTTATCCTTGGTGCATGACTCGAAATTCAGTGGACAATGGTCTCACCCCTATATTTGTCACTTAAGTAAAAAGCTTACTTTGAACCTTGTTGTGTGCAAAAATTGCAGCCTTGGGATGTTCTTACCCTTATTTTTGAGTGTTTATTGTGAACTTGCTAACGAGTTTCAGTTCAATATCAGGTGGTTCTGAGTAGATTTATTCCCGAAAAGGAAAAGCGCGAGTCTAAGGGTGATGATGATGCTCCCAAGGATATTCGAATCGTTGATCCCTCCCGTAGCTGTGTAGGCAATTGAATGCAGAGACCAAGGGGCAGATCCTTCTACTTCTCTCAAAAACGAATGTGTTGTTGAAGTTGGATTTTCTTATCGTCCCTTCCAAGACATTTCTTCTAAAGTGTGGCATACGAGCCAAATTGAGAAGTTCATTTATTTTGAAGTTTGAAGTTTGTGATTATGAGTTGAAGAATGCATTGTATTGCTGTCAGTTGCATTTGAATATTTACTGATTTTATATCTTAGCTTAAAATGAGATGGTTGGAAAGACTAGAATTAGTTTTGGGTGTATTCAATCATGTTACTTATGAAGGATTGCTCTAATAATTCCTTTAGGTATTTTTTATCACTGAATTTATTTAGTACTGTAACATCTCACAAATTGAAATAACTAGGAAGAAGTTTAGAATTTGAAAGTCATTTTTGGAAAGTATACAAAAAATTTAGAAAATTTGTTAAGTACGTTAAGTTGAGTTTTTGGTACATTTCAAACGACCATAACTCCTAGCTCAGGAGGATTTAGGTGTGTTTCCAGATATAGTAGGAAAGATCTTGAAATAATCTTTCCAATGCCGCCAAATTTACTCAATTCCAAGATTTATGAGTGAGTATGTCTTAGAAGTTGTGCTGTTTGAAGAGTGGTTTGGTCTTTTCCTTATCCTATTATTTTAATTAATTTTTAGTAATTACTTAGGGGTCAAAACTGAACTTGATCAGTTTGCGTTTTTGAAAATTGAGTTAGGGTATTAGAGGAGAAAAAAGAAGAGAAAAGAGAAGAAGAAGAAGTAAGGAAATTGTCAAGTTCTTCAAGAATCGCTTGTGAAATTTGTAAAGGGGTGATCCCTACGAGTTCTGTGAGATCACATAGCGTTGGGTTATTTCACCCACTCGCCAATCATGATTTATTTCAGCGAATTTAAGTCTTTGAAAGTTTAGATATTGAATTCTTGATGGGTTTGTTGAAGTTCCTTTGATTTCTTGATTCATTGAAATTTTTGAGGAGTTGTTTGATCCAAATTCATGTAATTAGGTGTGATTTCAAGTTAAATCTTTCATACTTTGAACGTGTAATCGATTCTAAATGTTTGGGGAAAGAACCAAGTGAAATTATTAGAGGGTTTAGAGTTGAAAAACGAGCAAGAAAAGTCAGAATGCACCTGGGTAGGGGCCTGGGCGCCGCCCCTCTCAGAGCCCCAAAGAAGGGGTCTCTGAAGTATGGGCTATGGGATGTCGCTCCATCCAGTGCCCCGGCCCTCCCAAGCCTCTGAAGTTTTAAGGTTGGCGCCCTACGCCTCTCAGAGCGCCAGGGACACTAGTTCTTCCCATTTCTTTCCCATCTTCCCATACTAGTTCCTTAGCAACATACCTATATTTTCTAGTTGATTCCAACACTCTAAGGTATGTCTTAACATCATGAAATCATCCATAAGCATGAGATCATGAATCTTGAATCCATAATCCAATTCAAAGTAAGAATCAAGTCAAGAAGAGTTTTTAGAGTTTTTCAAAAGTCTTTACCAAATATTTTAACTTTGTTTTAAGACTTAAAGTTCAAGTTGAATAAATATTAAATATTGAAGTTCATTTCTTCAAAGAGTATATGGGACTATGTATTCCCCAAGATTTAAAATGTTTTCACATTTAAACGAGGTTACAAAGATGGACTTTGAGCTAACCTTTGAGAAATTATCTCAAATCACAAAGAATTATGTTTTTAAACCATAAGAGTTATCATCATATTTTGGGAGTAGTATTGAGTAGCGATATGTGGAAGAGTTCCAAAAACTCACAGCCCACATAAACCATGTAGCCACCATGGATAGAAGAGGGTCAGACTTTTTAGATGATTTCTTAGTGCTTTTAAGCATAGAATAGTGGATCCACTTAGTAGTTCAAATTATATACCCTCGGCAAGGTATAGGACGACCTTGGTAGTGTGAGACATAATATATCATCACAATAGCTCTTACCTGACGGTTGTCCATTATAGAAATTCCCACAGAAGTAATTTTATTCTTGTATACACAGTTTAATTGTATTTTTACATACATTTCAAAGTTATATTGTCAAGATTAAATGTTGTCTATGTGGAGTGTGATACTGTGATGTGGAAATTGTTTAAAATAAAAGAGAGAGTGTATCATACATACCATAATGAGAGTGGTATAACAGAGAGAGATGTGTTTTTCAAATTAAAAAGGGATAGTTTAGGTATGAAACTCAAAAAAAAATGTATAGTTTATGTGTGTTTTTGACACTTATCTCTATATAGTAATCAAATTTTATAAGAAATTACTTTGTACCTTGTATATTTAATTTTTAATGTCACGGAGAGAGCGAAAAAGTTTACAAGTTAGACATAAAACTTAAACTCATTTAAAATAATCTCGTGCAATAATCTAAACATATCAATGTTTTATTATACTTAATTTTGTAAAACTATTTTTGAAGAAAAAAAAGGATAGGCAAAAATAAAATATCAGTAATATAAGGGACCATTGGTGAAAACATTTAAAGCATTTATATTTACAAAATCTAATTGAACTGATTGGTCAAATGTAACTTATTAAGCAGTAACACAAATGATAACTTTCTTCCTCTCAAAAAGTTCTTTAGTTGAACATTAGCTAAAATAATTTTTCTCTTCTATGGATCCCCAATTGTCTTTTGTTGATGTTAACGGTGCTCAAATTTCGTTGAATCATGGTATCTATGTCTTAATTGTTTTTATAATTTGGGAATGATTTACTTATATACTTTTTTTTATATAATTTTTTAAAACTTTATTACTATAGTTAGTAATTATTGAGTTTTCTTGATGGTTGTCAGGTGTAGTTGGTACAAAGTTAATCCGCGTGAACGCTGGGGAGGTAAAATATGTATTTTCCATAGCATGATTTGCAGATCTTAGATTAACCTATATGGTATTTTGTTGTTCTGCAACAAGTTTGAGTTTTGAATTTCATATGAGAGAATAGAAGAAATTTATTTATTTCTACATTCAATTTTTTGTTGGCTTCCTTGTTATGTATTTGGGTTGATACATCAATAATAAATTGATGAAAAAATATTCAAGGATGAAATAAAAGACCCAAACTACAAAAATTAATTGACTCTCTAATGATAAAATAAGCTTATGTTTTTTATAAGTAACTTTTTTGTGTTTCTTGAGATAAATAAGGTATTGCTATCAATTCATGTGACACATCAAAGTTTTATTTGTGTGTTTCGTCCAATTATCACTATTTTTTCCCTTTTATTTGAATAGGGAAGATCCTGACCCTTCTATCCTACGTTTCCTTCTAGTGCATTCAATTCTTGGTTTACCGTTGCCTTGAAACTTTTACTGTTTTTTCATCTCCAACATTTTAACGAATTACTTCGAGGATTTGAAGTTAAGGAAGATGTTAATAACTTGTGTAGATTCGTGATTAAAAATTTAAGCAACAAATAATTAGAGAATTATTATGGGGCTCATAGCTCCATTTCTTAAAATATAAAAGTTTAATGTTACTAAAACATAATATTTATATCATACCCATAATCAAATTTCTTTTTAAAAAATAGCTTGAACAAAGTTCTTGTCATCTAAATTTTTTGTTTGACTTTACGCAGGACATTGTATATAAGATAATGGATTTCTCACAACAAGAAGAAATGAAAATTTCTATTCAACTTACTGGAGAGGTGTGTAGTGTCACATTACAAGAAGAGTCTGAAATGGATCGTAACATTGTGACACATGAGGTGTGTATACGTTTTAGCTTAAACACACTTACCTATGTTTGGAAAATTTGACTGTGTATATGTTGTTGTCTTCATACTAGATTTATTGGTTATGTGACCTATAAATTTAACTTTTTTAACTTCTAATTTTCAAATAAAAGTTTGATTTATAGAGAAATCATCAAAAACACACTTAAAGTATTGTTGCTTTTACTATTATGAGTTTCTTGGTTGAACTATCAATTGTTTGCTTTTTCTACCTACTATCAGCAATTATGTATGCCACAAGTGCAAAAAGCTCACGTTAGGTTTAGAGAAATCAATGATTTTATTAACAAATAAAGTTATTGAGCGCATGCTCCTTATAAAGGAAAAAATTCTCGTACTAGCTACACTTAGAATTCTACTACAATATAAAATTATAATTTACATGAGTAGTATAGGTTTACTATTACTAGAATACCTTATCCTATTAGTCGTACATAAGCTAGGATTTAGTAGTCTAGTCCAAATATAACTCTTGAACTCTACATTAGTACACATGTCAACTTACTTGGACCTGTTTGAGACTGATAGAATCGACGAGATTTTATTCTGACACTCAAAACTCCAAAAGACTCTAAAAATCACTTTCTTAACAGCTTAGCCTTCAAAACTCACAAACTTACTAAATTCTAAATTTTTAACTCAAGTTCAAAACCATCCCTTCAAACTCAATCAACAGTAACTCAAGGTCGATAATGGAAGGGTCAAAATGGTAGATTGAGGAACTTTTTAAAATTGACTGACCAGATCATTACCGAAATGTATGCTAAACCTATCAAATCATGTTCATCGTGCTTGTTTAAGACCATACAATGCATTTTTAGGTAGACACACATGATGAAGATACTTAGGATCAATAAATCCAGGAGGTTGACTCATCTACACCTCCTCTTGTAGGAAACTATGGAAGAATGTATTTTTTTTATATATATATATCTAGTTGCCTAACTCTACACTTTGAGTTGATTGTACTGGATAGAACCACCTTAATATTTATGACTTTAACCACATAGCTAAATGTTTTTTCAAAATATATCCCTTCAAGCTGCGAGAATCCCCTGGCCACAAGTATGGCCATGTAACTATCAGCTATCTACCAGCTTTCAATATTATTTTGAACATCCATTTTGAATCAACCAAGTTTATACCAGGAGATCTGGACACCAATATCCATGTCTTATTAGTATGTGAAACATTGATTTCCTCGTGCATAGGTGCAAGTCAATGAGGTGATCTTAGTTCTTCCTTAGTAGTATTTGGTTCCCTCAAAATCTCTTTGCTGTTGGAAGCACCACGTATATGTGGTGTTCCTTTGTCTTTTGTCTAGTGATTGTTGTTCATCTTGTATTCCTAAGATACTTAGAACAAAACTTTGAAGAACTTGGTAAGAAACAACAAAGTTTAAAGAGTATTTTCAAAACTAGAAAATTAAGACTAGCAGAGGAAATAAATTTCTGATTAGAAACAATATAAAAATATTTTTCTCAAATAAAGAACGTCGAGCCCAATGAATGCACAATGTCCCCTTAAGGAAATTATTCCCCTTAAGACCTGAGGTTAACAGAATATCTCCTCCCAAGATAGAACGATCTTCCTCACCGGTGTATCGGTACCTAAAACCACGGTGTCACAAACCATTCAATGACAGTAAAATACACTTTGGATACTAGATTTAGTAGTAGTAGAAGAAGTCCAGAAAAATTATGTTCTTAAAATAAGAGGAAATCCCTCAATTTATAAAAAACAAAGTGTAGTGTGAAAAAAATCTTATTGTGTCTTACAGAAAAGGTCAGAAACCTTTGGAAAAGTCACAATCCTTCTCGGAAAGGTCACCACGTTCATAAAAGTCACAACTTTTCATAAAACTCTCAACTTTTCATAAAACTCGCAACTTTTCATAAAAGTCGCAACTATTCATTTTCTATTCACACCTTTTAAAACCCAACAGTGATCATATGATGCCCTTGTGGTGCAAGAGGTGCATAAACTAAAGTAGTTGATTAAGTGTAGTATCTTTAGGTTGATGATGTTATGTCATATTCCGTTTGGAGAAGTCAATTTCTATATGTATTCCTTGTGGATTCGACACATAGAGAGTGGATTGATAAACCGCCATTAAATGGACTTGCACATGCAACCTGATCCTCACTGCCACTATCTGATCCTAAACGTTCAAGTGAAGTCTCATCAATCTGAGTCTCATTACCACTGTCTGGATCACCACTTTCAACATGTTCCTCATTATCATCATCTGAACATGCACCTGACGGGTCATAGCACTATCATCTCCAAGGGTATATGGGTTGTTGTAATAGAATTTTTACGAGTAACTTGTGTACTATCAACTTGTACATCCATTGAATTATGATCAACATGTGCCTATAGTTAAGAGAGATTCCACAAAAGCAGGAAGATGAAGTGAGACATCAATGTTAGTACGATATAGACTTGGAGACAAATAGGGTATGTGTTTTAATCAAACAAAACATGTCTGGATAAGTACATCCTCCATGTAGAAGGATGATAATATGTATATCCTTTGTGTAAGCTGATATAACTTATGAGCACACAAAGGAATCTCTTTTTATTGAACTTGTTACTACCCTTGATATATGGAAAATGTCTACAATAAAAAACTTTTAAGCTATTGTAATCAGGTTACCTTTCATATAACTTACAAGTAGAGTCACCATCTTTAAGACTGAGGAGGACAATCAATTAATGAGGAACACTACAGTAAGGAAACACTTAACCTGCAGATATAAATGGAGGTTAGCATGAAATATTCTCACGATGCCACAAGCTTTCAAAATTTTTATGAAGTATATTTTAATAAATTCACCACCTCCATCACACTGAAATTTCTTAATTTCTTTAGAAAATTGTTTTTCCTTCATTTTTCTAGAATTTTACAAAGACTTTAAAAAATTAAGACTTCTTTGTCAGTATCTTGTGTGACCATCTACAAATACGACATAATATTTCATATGTTTAGAAGATTCAACAGGAGCTGGTCTCCACAAGTCACAGTTTATTTTCAATAAAGGTTTCTTCTCAATTTTATTCCTCAAATCAAATGGAAGCTTACAACTTTTTTCCATCGGTTACTAGAACAAACAAAATGCATTTTATTCCTACTACTAACATTGGTGCAAATATTACTACTCAAAACATTTAAAGACTTCAAACTAGGGTTTTCTAATCTAGTAGGCCAACATGTTGTCTGATGTGTTCCAATTGTTTGCATCAATTAATAAAGGATAGAGATTTCTATCTTCCAAAAATAGAGTTCATTCCTTTTATATCTTTAGCCATCCATGTCCTTTGTCTTCTTGTCCTTTATAACAAAGTTAGTTTCATCAAATTCAAGAGTGCAACAGTCATCCTTTGCAAGTTTACTAACTGAGAGTAGATTTTTATTAATCTTAGGAACTGTTGGAAAGAAAAAGGAAATATAAGGGAGAAAGTGAACAGAGAATAGAGCACAAGAAAAGAGAAGCTACTGCCAACTTCTTTGTTTATGGTTTTATTATGAAACTAACGAGACCTGCCTATTAAATAGGCTTACAATGAAACTGAAATACTGAAATTTAGGTACCCACTAATTACTAGTTAGCTACTAATCTGCCACTATATCTAACCTTGCTAAAATAAAGGGAACTAACTAACAAACTCCTAAAGACTTGGTCAAGTATCCTTGAATCACTTCTCAACACTCCCCCTGGATTCAAACCTGCAAACTTCAAGTTGACCTCTGAAGAACTCGTGCTTTGCTTGCGGAAGTGACTTCGTGAAGATGTCTGCTATTTGCTCATTTGTATCACAAGACTTCAAAGTAATTTCTCCAGTAGAAACAAGACCTCGAATATAGTGATAGCGAATATCAATGTGCTTTGTTCTACTGTGAAANATGAAATGCTGGCTTCTTCGTCATCGCAATAACAGATATATCGTCACAAAAATCTTAATCGAACCAGCTGGTTTTTTATTAAAGTCTACAACAAGTCTCCTTAACCAAACTTCTTGACAAGCTGCAGAGGTTGCTTCAATATATTCAGCCTCTGAAGTTGATAAGGCCACAACTTTCTGCTTTTTTGAACTCCATGAAATTGCTCCAGATCCAAGATTAAACAAGAAACCAGATGTGCTCTTTCTGATGATAGCGAATATCAATGTGCTTTGTTCTACTGTGAAATGCTGGCTTCTTCGTCATCGCAATAACAGATATATCGTCACAAAAAATCTTAGTCGCACCAGCTGGTTTTTGATTAAAGTCTGCAACAAGTCTCCTTAACCAAACTGCTCGACAAGCTGCAGAGGTTGCTTCAATATATTCAACTTTGAAGTTGATAAGGCCACTATTTCCTGCTTCTTTGAACTCCATGAAATTGCTCCATATCCAAGATTAAACAAGAAACCAGATGTGCTCTTTCTGTCATCAATGTTGCCTGCATGGTCACTATCAGTAAAGCCAGTTAGTGTGAAATTTGTTACCTTAGAATACCAATTTCCATGCTTTGTTGTCCCAGCGATATATCTCAGCACTCTCTTTGCAGCTCCAAGGTGAAGCTCGCTTGGATTGTGCATAAATCTCAATATGACTCCAACAGAGAAAGCAATGTCTGGTCTTGTATGAGACAAGTAGTTCAAACCACCAACCAGACTTCTAAAATAAGTCGCATTTCCCATTTCAGAACCATCATCATGACACAACTTCTCATTAATATTCATTGGCGTAGCAGCAACTTTACAATTTACCATAGTAAACTTTTTCAAAAGATCTGTTGCATATTTTCTTTGTGAAAAAAATATGCCATCAATTCTCTGTTTTGCCTTAAGACCAAGAAAATAATGCAGCAGACCCAAACCAGACATCTCAAAATTCTTCATCATGCAGTCCTTAAATTCAGTGACGATAGACTCACTCGAACCCATATATATCATATCGTCAACGTAAAGGCATACCACCAAAAAATCATTTTTACCTTCTTGTTTTACATAAAGAGTAGGCTCATTGTTACTTCTTTCAAAACCATTCTCCTGGAAATACGAATCAATTTTGAAGTACCATGCCCGCGGCGCTTGCTTTAAGCCATAGAGTGCCTTTTTTAACCTGTAAACCTTATCTTCTTTGCCATTAACTACAAAACCTTCAGGCTGTGAGACATAAACTTCCTCTTCCAAATCACCATTGAAAAAGGCAGATTTAACAACAAATTGATAAACTGTTCAATTTAAATTAGCAGCCAAGGCTAAGAAAGTTCTCATAGTTTCAAAGCGGGCAACAGGAGAAAAAGTCTTATCGAAGTCAATACCTTGTTGTTGGGAATAACCCTTTGTGACGAGCCTTTCCTTGTGTTTTTGGATGCTGCCATTAGCATGATACTTGGTTCTAAACACCCATTTGAGCCGAATAGCTTTCTTTCCTTCTGGCAAATTTATCAAGTCCCATGTTTGATTCTTTTGAATAGTCAACAATTCCTCTTCCATAGCTTTGCACCATTTATCCTCTGTTTCAGCATCTTCAAAGAAAATAGGATCTGAAACAAGTAAAGCAAAAATACAAAATATATTGTCAGCATATCTGGGATTTGGTTTCCTATCCCTTGTTGATTTTCTTAATGGAGTTGTCTCAGCTGAAGGTTCTTCCAATGTTGGAGATGTTGCTGGTGCAATTGATGAGGTAGTCGATGGACCTGCCAAAAACTGATCTGCTCCATACTCTTGATCAACAATAACGTCAGAAGGCAACAATTGAATATTTGAACTTTCATTTCCTAAATTAAAGTTCCAGCTTGCATCTTCATTAAACACAATATTTCTATTGACCATAATTTTGCCACTCACTGGATTGTATAACTTATAGGCTTTGGATTGTGAGCTATATCCACCAAAGATACATTTTTCATCAAGCTTACATCGAGCCTGCGAATTCACCAAAGTATAAGCTATACATCCAAAGACACATAAGTGGCTTACCTCTGTCTTGTTACCTCTCCAAGCTTCATATGGTGTTCGATTAAACACTGCCTTGGTGGGTGAAATATTCAGCAAATAGACAGCAGTGGCAACTGCTTCAGCCCAAAAACACTTCAGTACACCTCTACCTTCCATCATGCTTCTGCCCATCTCGACAACTGTGCGGTTCTTTCGTTGAGCTACACCGTTCTGCTCTGGTGTATATGGTGATGTGATCTCTCTGTGTATTCCATTTTCCTCACAAAAGGAACAGAATTCTTTTGGCATAAACTCACCACCTTTATCCGTTCGAAGAGTTTTGAGTCTACATCCACTTTGCCTCTCAACAAAAGATTTAAATTTCCTGAAATTGTCAAACCTTTCGCACTTAAATTTCAAGAAATATATCCAACTCATACGAGTATAATCATCAGTAAAAAGCAGAAAGTATCGAATTCCTCCTAAGGACTCATAGGACCGCACAAATCAGCATGTACTAACTCAAGACAAACAGAAGCTCTCCAAGACTTGCCTACAGGAAAAACCTTTTTACTTTGTTTTCCATAAACACAGCTTTCACAAAAATCAAGATTCTCAACTTTTGGCAACCCAAAAACCATTTCCTTTTGGCTCAATAACTTCAACCCATTAACATTTAAATGACCATAACGCAAATGCCACAGTCTAGTTTCATCATCTCCACTAGCTACCATAACACACTTTTCAACCATTGAAACTTCTAAAGGAAACATTTTGTTGTTAATCATTGGAACTTTAGCAATGGTTTTCCCAGATTTCTTATTTTTAATAGTGCAAGCACCATCATCAAAAGAAATTGAGTACCCGTTGATCATTAGTTGTCCAATGCTAAGCAAATTATGAGATAGGCTAGGAACAAACATCACATCTTCTAAAATTTTAGCATTACCTTGGCTGGTCATAATGCTAACAGTGCCTTCGCCTTCAACCTGAATCTTCTTGTTATCTCCAAGCCTCACGTCTGATTTTTTTGACTCATCAAGATCCTTGAACAATGATTTTGTTCCAGACATATGATTGGAACATCCACTGTCCAAAAACCAAACATCGTTAGGAGTCTCTTTTTCACAAGAAAGGGCCATGAACAACTTACATTCATCATCATTTTTCTCTGCAAAGCTTGCTTGGTTATTCTCATCCTTCTGTTTTTGCCAACAATAAGCTTCTTTATGACCTGGTTTTCTGCAGTAGTGGCACAAAAATGTCCTTTGTTTCTCTTCATTTGGTCCTCCTCTATCTCGACTTCTTCATTGGCCTCTTCCATGACCTCTTCCTCGAAAGCAACCTCTGTCGCGGCCACGATTTGCAAAGTTTTCTATCTTATCTTTCTTATGAGGGGACTCCCCCTTCACCTGAAATGCCTTTTCTTCATTTTTTTCATGTGACCTTAGGAGCCTCTCTTGATGAGCTTGCAAAGAACTCATTCGTTTATCAAAAGTATAATCGGATAAGTCATAAGATTCCTCAATCGCAGCAACAATATGTTCAAATTTTGGAGTAAGACTCCTTAAAACTTTTTCTACAACAGTTTCTTCAGATATATCTTCACCATAAGACTTCATTTGATTAACAAGAGAAGAAACTCTAGACAAATAAGTTTGAACAGATTCATTAATTTTCATAGAAAGAGTTTCAAAGTCGCGACGGTAAGTCTGCAATTTTACCATAATCACCTTAGCTGAAACTTGAAATTCCTTCTTAAAAATCTTCCATGCCTGAGAAGATGTAGTTGCTGCTGCAATTCTTGAAAAAATTGTATCATGAACTGCTTGTTGAATCAGGAACAAAGCTTTGGCGTCTTTCTTTTTTATCTCTTTCAATTTCTCTGCCTCTTCGTCAGAGCCAGCTAGATCCACAAATCCTTCTTCCACCAGCTCCCAAACTTCTTGTGATTTGAAAAGAGTTTTCATTTTGATACTCCAAAAAACTCATACTTTTCACCAGTAAAAATTGGCATGAGGGGCTGCGAAGATGATGAAATACCATTCACTGCCATTTTTCCNTGTCCTTTGTTTCTCTTCATTTGGTCCTCCTCTATCTCGACTTCTTCATTGGCCTCTTCCATGACCTCTTCCTCGAAAGCAACCTCTGTCGCGGCCACGATTTGCAAAGTTTTCTATCTTATCTTTCTTATGAGGGGACTCCCCCTTCACCTGAAATGCCTTTTCTTCATTTTTTTCATGTGACCTTAGGAGCCTCTCTTGATGAGCTTGCAAAGAACTCATTCGTTTATCAAAAGTATAATCGGATAAGTCATAAGATTCCTCAATCGCAGCAACAATATGTTCAAATTTTGGAGTAAGACTCCTTAAAACTTTTTCTACAACAGTTTCTTCAGATATATCTTCACCATAAGACTTCATTTGATTAACAAGAGAAGAAACTCTAGACAAATAAGTTTGAACAGATTCATTAATTTTCATAGAAAGAGTTTCAAAGTCGCGACGGTAAGTCTGCAATTTTACCATAATCACCTTAGCTGAAACTTGAAATTCCTTCTTAAAAATCTTCCATGCCTGAGAAGATGTAGTTGCTGCTGCAATTCTTGAAAAAATTGTATCATGAACTGCTTGTTGAATCAGGAACAAAGCTTTGGCGTCTTTCTTTTTTATCTCTTTCAATTTCTCTGCCTCTTCGTCAGAGCCAGCTAGATCCACAAATCCTTCTTCCACCAGCTCCCAAACTTCTTGTGATTTGAAAAGAGTTTTCATTTTGATACTCCAAAAAACTCATACTTTTCACCAGTAAAAATTGGCATGAGGGGCTGCGAAGATGATGAAATACCATTCACTGCCATTTTTCCTTTTGCTCTCACACTTCCTCTTTTGTATCACTCAAATACTCAGTTGATATAAGCCTCACGACTCACTCAATTTCCAAAAAGGAACCTGGCTCTGATACCAGATTTGTTGGAAAGAAAAAGTAAATCTAAGGGAGAAAGTGAACAGAGAATAGAGCAAAAGAAAAGAGAAGCTACTGCCAACTTCTTTGTTTCTGGTTTTATTATGAAACTAACGAGACCTGCCTATTAAATAGGCTTACAATGAAACTGAAATACTGAAATTTAGGTACCCACTAATTACTAGTTAGCTACTAATCTGCCACTATATCTAACCTTGCTAAAATAAAGAGAACTAACTAACAACCTCCTAAAGACTTGGTCAAGTTTCTTTGAATCACTTCTCAACAGGAACTACAACAACTACTTTAACTTCAGGCCTTATCCTGATATGTTTCCAATATGTGTTATGTCTAATTTTTATCCATTCACAATAATGATATTATCTGGTCCATTATAGTGTTTAAGATAAGTTAAAATACATGAGTTACTTGTCATATGATTACCTAATCCTGAGTCCGTATTGAAAGTTTCATCAATAGTGTTTTGTAGTTTGGAAGCAACCAATGCTTGTGGTAACTCATCTGCAACTTGGTAAGAGTGGTCCCACATATAGAAACATTTTTCCGAACAATATGGTTATTCGTACCACACATTTTACATGCCTCATTATTGTTTCTCTTCTAACTTTCACTTGAAAAACTGTTCTAAGAACCTGGTCTTTATTTAGTATTATAAGAACATGTTCCTTGTCCAGCAGACTTGAAGCCTCTTCCTCTAGAGTTGATGTTATTGTTTCCTCTATTTGATGGTAGTTTCCTTTTTCCTTGCACATTAGGGCAGAGAATGTCATGTTATTATTTTTTTGTGGCGCTTCTTCTTTGTCCTCCTTCATATTAAACCCATGAGAGCATTAAAAAAGATTAAGAGAGAGATATGGTGTCTTACCTAGCATGACAATCCTGAATGTACTTGTGAATGGATACAAGACCATTACATATGCATTTGAATTCCTTAATATATTAATCAATCTTTTTGGTTCCTAGCATAACACTTTGCAATTGTTATTTAAGACAAAACTTCTTATATTTCATTGCTTGAAGATAAGTTCCTTTCAAGCATTACTACATATCATTGGAAGATGAGCATCCCACAATAAAGTACATGATCTCTTATGTCTAGGTGCCAAGGATCCAACTCTTTAGGAATGTGTCTTTATCCTCTAGTCATTAATATTATTGTTGTCTTATGTATCCTTCTCAACTGCTACAACTTTCTCAACACTCTGACAAATGGAATGCACACTTTTAGTTGGTTCATTCAACATGACGAGGTAGGAAAATCTCATCGCCTGAATCAATTGACGTATTTGTGTTCTCCAAATATGATAATTTGTTGGCTAGAATTTAATGGAACATGATGCCATGAAACGGTGAAGTGAGGAGATTGATGGAGTGTTGGTAGAAGAGGCCATTCTAATACGATCGGGTTGTTATTTTGGATTTTGTATCTCATACATTAAAGAGCATAAAATATTTTAAGCTCTTATACCATGTAAAAATATCACGTTAGGTTTAGAGAAATCAAGTATTGTATTAATAAATAAAATTATTGAGTACATGCTCATTATATAAGAGAAGAGTCATATACTATCTATACATAGAAAACTACTACAATATAAAATTATAATTTACATGAGTAGTATAGGTTTACTATTACTACTATAACTACAACTCCTTATCCTAGACGACTTTAGCTCCATACACGATACAATAGCTTAGTTGTACATAAGTTTGGATTTAGTAGTCGAGTCCTAATATGACTCTAACTTTACACCAGTAAACATGTCATCTTACTTAGACATGTTCCTTAGTTATATTTCTATCATTAGCTTCCTTCATCTTCAACAACGTAACAAGGACATGTTTCAATGTTCTTATAATATATCATGACTTAGCCTAGTAGATGTTGATGAATTTCAGCCCCAGTGTTAGCATTTAGATTCAGACTTTAAGGATTACATATTAACTAAATACATTGCTTGTTTAATAAAATCAGTTAATTCAATCAAATATTATTTAGAGGTAGTTAGATTTAGGATTTCGCTTAACGAACTCATTTGCAGAGATGAAATTTCAACTTTATGGGTATTTAATTTTAGAATAATGATTTTAAATATTAATAATCGTGATCTAAACTTAATACACTATTTCAACAAAAGCTACTGAATTTGAGCGACCCCATATGGGCTTGTAGCTCCGCTTCTATGTTGACAGTCAGTTGGAGTTGGGTGTCAATGACGTTGTGTGAGAATCTTATTTTAGTTTTTTTGACCCCTGATCCTTTTTTATGTTTAAAGTATTTTTTTTCACAAGTATGTTAGGTGTACTTGAAGTGGGCTGAAACAGAAACACAATAACACCTTTAACATACAATATTAAGCCCATATTACAACAAATTGACTTAGTTGGGACTTCATTTTCCTTAATTTTTATATTTCTGCATTGATGACAGATATATTTCTTCCTTAATATTAATGCTTAAATTTTATAAATCTGATAATCGAATATACATTGATTGTCGTCTTCTAGTATACTTAGTTTGCGTTGCTCATCAATCATGTCTGTCATCTAGTATACTTATTTTGCGTTGCTCATCAATCATGTCTTTTATTTGTTATATGCAGGGTCGATTTCTCATCATGTCATTATCATTGTCATTCATGGTGTCAGAAAGTAGTAGAATATGTGGTCTTCACGTGGTACTATCTAGGCCAGATCGTACTGTTTTCGGCGGCTACGTTTTTGGAAGGCTCATAGCTGCTACTCCACTAGAGGTGTTGTTCTAACTATCTCTGTCCTAATTGGTTTCAAACTCCTTTTTTGTGCGTTTGGACTGACTAGTAGTGCATGACTGAAAATTCAGCGGATAATGATCCCACCCCTCTATTGTTCACTTAAGTAGAAGGCTTTTGTTTTCGATAAGATTCAAATTTGGACATCACATGCATGTTGCTCTCTTATTACTCGATTAATACTTACTCTTATGTTTGAGTGTATATTATTTACTTGCTAACGATTTTCAATTTACTATCAGGTGGTTGTGAGTAGCTTCATTCCAAAAAAGGAAGAGTCTGAGTTTAAGGGCTATGATGACAATTGAGTAGTCAATTGTTTAAATGATTTTTTTAAACCACAATCGTTTGTTATTGTTTGAACTTTGAAAATCGAGTAACTAAATTTAGTTGAGTTTGGCGTTATATGGTACAAACATGTAATATATTAGAATGGAATTACAGGATACATTTAACTGATGCTTTTGGGCTATGTTCACTTAAATGTTTTTTTTAAAAAAAAATAACTTCAACCGTTAATTTTATCAGTATTTGTGATTCTATAATCACAAAAGCATTAGCTCATATATGAATACTTTGACCTACATGCTTGTGTTAATGATTATTACAAAAACAATTCTAATGTGGCCAAATCTCACTGCCTGTACTGTAGATAGACATTAAGGAGTTCCTAAATTATATGTTCATTTTGGGGAAAATGGTTGTTGTTGTGGTGTTCAATATACCAATCACTCGTCAGAATAATTTTTACAGTTCCACATTATATTTATCTGATGTAATAGGTAGCGTGCCTTATTTTTAAGAGTTTTAAATCTTACACTTTAAAGAGACTCATTTGTGATGTTCTTTATCACTCGATTATGAAAATAGTAAATGTTGGATTTGGTTCCCCTCCATTACTCTTTTCCTCCATTTCGTCAAGTACACGTCTAGATGATAGAAATCTGTACTATTTAATTGTTACAGGTGCATTATGACACAAGACTTCCTTCCGAGTAGGAACTGAGGAAAATGATGAAAATGAGTGATGGAGAGGAGCCTCATCCAGTATTATACATTATTTAATCACTTCCTGTGCTAGAAATTTATTCTTAAAATATTATGTATAGAAATTTTTGTTCGGTACATATGAAAATGTCCACTTGAACGTGTTTATTTCAATGACCGACAAAGAAGCATAATGCGCAAACTTGAATCGAAGGTCGAAGATTTCAAATCTATTGAAAAGAGGATTGCAATCGAAGATTGAAGATTTCAATACTATTGAAAGGAGGATTTCAATCGTTTCCAAACCTATTGGAAGGAGCAAAGCTGACTAATGAAGGAAAACTGCATTCTAGTTGGTTAAGGAAAGAAGTAGCGTAATTTGTTATTTGATGCGGCAAAAACAAATAAGAAGTCCAAGTTGAGTTCAACTAGGATTTGCTAAATTTATGATCTATAAATATGGAGTTATTTTCATCAGAAAAATTTGCGCACTTACATAGAGAGAAAATCAAAACACTATGAAGAGGTTTTTGAAAGAGTTTTGATATTACTTGGGAGTGCTGCGAGATTGAGTATCTAATTGTAAAAGTTGTATTCAAGAATCTTGTTTACAATCTTAGTTTTGTGAGTAGGAGTTTCTTTACAAGTTGAAGAACTTGAAGAGCGTTAGAAGATACAAAACTAAGGAGTAGTTTTGTGTCTTGGGTAGAAAAAATTAGAGTTTATAATTCCGTTATAACATAGTTTTGTAATCGTTGTATTGTTTGAAGTTTATAAATAATACAAAGTATTACTCGAATTATTTATTGTTAATGTTCATACAAAACAGAAACATATTGTAAGTACCTGTTCCTTTAAAGAATTCAGGAGGGTAGAATTCTAACAATTTTAATTATAAAAGGAAGAATCATCATCAATGATAGAAATCATATAATAAAAATGGGAAGTAAAAAATGCATTAGAATTACAAATGTGAAAGTATCCGAAAAAAAATCCTTCTTTTTTTTTTTTTTAAAAAAGACATCAACTTAAAGGTAAATATTTTGTAAGACTGCTGTTAGGCTAAACAAATTAAACGTGGTTAAGTTCATGTTCCACGATTTCAATATTTTAATATAATATATAAAATAAAATTAATGATATAAATATATGGATACCGAAAATTGAGAAGAACTAATTATTCTTACTAAATTTGGAGACAATTTTTTCCATATAATTTTGACATTTAACAATTAAATACTACACATGTCTCTTGTCTGTGTAACTGACGGAATTGAGGGAAAGGGTAATGGAGGGAAGTCAAAATGTTTACCCCAACAATGTTCAAATAAAGTAACCAAAAATATTACAAAAAAAAAAAAGAATATACATTTTATGTATATTTTCACAGTACCAAACTTTTAAAATAAATCTGACCTTATAAAATAAAATATATATTTTTTTTATGAATAATCTTATGTTAGGAAGTAACAAAAAAAAAGTCAGATATCAGTACTGATTTCCAACCACCAGTGAAAAATATTTTTTAAAAAGTGATTTTGCCTGATTATGATCTTGTATCACTCTCATAATAATTTTCCAAGAGAGGGTAAGGTCCTCCTTCAACTTGACAAATGGCAAGTTATTCATACAGATATGAAAAATGTAATCTCTTTGTTAGCTAATTTATTTTTGGACAAGGGCCTAAAATATCGTTAAAGTATTGAAAATGGTACAATATTACCTTTCATCCACCTATTGGCTCCAAATTGTCCTTTTCATCCACTTATTGGCTCCAAAATACCCTTGTCATCCACTTTTGGGTTCAAAATTAACCACTTTTTAAATTGTTTTAAAATTAAACTCTTTAAATATTTTTTAAAATACTTGACGTTCAAAATATAATTTATAAACCAAACCATTACCCACTCATTACTAGCTAAACCTCACCCAATTAATAATCCAATTATAATATCAAAATTGTCATAAACACTACTAAAACACGATGAAATTATAGATTCCTAAAAATGTCATTCAAAATTATTCGAGTCCGAATCGAAGCCCCAATTAAATTTAGGTTGAGCCGCTTATTTAGGAGGACACTTTCTTTCAAAATTGAATTAGAAATTTATGTTTAAAGGTAAATAAGTAATACATCCCGAATAAATTCATGCACTTTTTTTAAAAATATAATTTTATAAATAATTAGGATTTGTTGTAAAACTTTAATATATTATTTTGAAAAAAAGTTACCTATGAAGTAACATCACATAATTGAGACGTAAGAATAATTAAGATGAACATAGTCAGACTTTTAAGCTTATCGATGATTTTTATTTAGCCACTTGAATGTATGATAATTTAATTCTATAATTTTAAAAAACACTCAATTGGTAGTAGCTTGCATTAATAATGCGACGGGTTCATTAATTTAGAGGGATTTAATTAGTAATGGGGTGGACAGTGGATTGATTTATAAATTATACTAATAAGTTAAACTATAACAAATAGTTGAGCGCCACGTATTTTAAAAAATATTTAAATAATTTAAAAATAAAACCGTCAAATAAGTGGTCAATTTTGAACCAAAAGGTGAATGACAAGGGTATTTTGGACCCAATAGGTGGGTGGGAAGGACATTTTGGAGCCAATAAGTGGATGGAACGTAATTTTGTACCATTTCCAATACTTTGAGGGTATTTTAGGCCCTTTTACGATTTACTTTTTATCATACAAAGGTATCTGAATAGGCTTCTTTCTTAGATTGCTTAGTCAATCTCTTTAGATTAGAGGAAAGGTTTCTTTTGGATTCGTCTCAGTTTAACTTCCTGTAACACCTCAGATGTTGGAAGTTGAGATCGAAAAGAAAAAGTTCCATTTTTGTCACTGATGCGGTGATTAATGAATCCAACCTACAGATTGTAGGAAGTCCAATGGACCATAGGAAGGAAGTCATACGACTGGATTTGAGATTTGGAAAAATTTTAAGCCTCAATAAGTTGACCTACAAAAGAAATAAACGAATCATAGGGTGGTCTATGAGTCATAGGAAGTGCCCATAAGGTTAATTAGAGAATTGATTTGAGACCCATGTCCTCGAAAGGAGTTCAAGAGTCGTGATATAGTCTATGGGTCGTAGGTGGGATCCATAGAAGTTATTTAGACTTAGTGAAATTTTGGGCCTGAACATGGGTTCTAAGGATAGGGGTCTATGAGTCGTACAAAGTGGGATGGGTCGTAGGAAGGTTTCATAGAATCGATCAAAAATAGTGAGCCATAGTAACAGGTTCTACAGTTGACCAGGATAGCCCATAGATTCAAACCGTAGACCTATCTAGCAGATTTTAATTAAGAGTATTTTGATCTTTTTCAACACAATTAACCCCTACACTATGTTGTTTTGTCCTTGTAACTACACCTGTAACCATTTTTACTCTTAGAACTTAACATAAATCCTCTTATTCACTCAATTTCCCCAAAGCCCTCAAGTCTTCTTGTAACATCCCGTCTTAGAAAGAGCTAAAACTAGAAAGCGCTAAATTGGAAATAGCAAAATTTCAGGATTTTTTGCATGTTTTTCTTAAGTTGTGAGTTTTGGGTCAACTTCAAATGACCATAACTTTAGGATAAGTTAGGTGACCCATAAGATATCAAATGAAAGATATTGGAATCCTTTTTCTAACGCCAACGAGTTTGCTAAATTTTGAGTTTGGATGAGGGAGTTATGCTTATTAGCAGTCGGTTTGTCCAGTAAAGGAAAGTTACCCAAAAAATATGAGGGGTACTTTGGTATTTTTTTTGTACCCATTGAGATTAAAATGGTTTTTAGTAATATTTTGGGGTCAAATCTGATTTGGGTCAGTTTTACAATCCTAATTTACGCTTAGGTTTAAGAAGAGAGTTCAAGAAGAGAAAAGAAGAGAAAGGGGGAGGGGTGGGGGGGAGGGAGGGGAGATTCAAGCGTTTGTCAAGAAACTTGAAGTTTGTTGTGGAATTTCCCCAAGGGTTTGATCCCTAAGAGGTATGTGAGTTCTCATAGTGTTGGATTCATTCACCCACACACCAAACATGTTATTATAATGAAAATTTGTTCTTAAGGTTGAAGGATTTGAATTCTTGATCACTTTTCTTGAAATTCCTTTTGTGATCTTAATTGATGGGATTGAGATGAATTCTTGCTCGTTCTCTCACCCGAACTCGTCTAGAATCGAAGGTTTCTTCTCCAATCACTTGGATTCAATTAGTTAACTTAATTACACTCTAATCTAATGAAAACAATACTCAAATAACTCAATTTCATTTCAAGAAATCATCAAAATCCCAACACAACAAGATTTAGAATGAACTTCAAGAACACCTATCAAGAACTCATCAAGAACTCTAATTTTTTTATTTTAAGAATGAAACTTCGCTGAAATAACCTGATTCGCGTGTGGATGAACAAACCCAAAACTACGGAAGCTTAGATACCTCTTAGGGATCAAACCCATGCAAAAAATCCACGACATCCCGCAAGAATCTCGATGAACGCTTGATCCTCTCCTCTTTTCTTTTCTTTTATTTTCTTGAAATCTCATCAAAAACCCGAGACGTATATTATGAGTATAAAAGTGAACCTAATAAGATTAGACTCTTAGAACCTTACTAAAAACGAATTAAATCTGATTGGGTAAGGAAAAGACCAAAATACTCCTCACTATTTTTGGCTAACTTTCTTTAACTGCACAACCTAACTTAAAAAGGTCATATCTAACTAATCTGAACTCAAAACTTAGAAAAATTTGCGGCCTTGGAAAGATAATTCAAAGATCTTTCCTATGTCATCTTATAGCAAACTTAACTCATCATGTGTTAGGAGTTAAGGTCATTTGAAGTTGACCCAAAACTCACACTTAGTTTAACTTCCAAAATTTCAGATTTTGCTATTTCCAATTTAATTCTTCTTACTCAAGGTGCTAAATCTAGTGAATTGACCTTAGTTCTTAAGAAATTTTTAATTCCATGGTAAAATCTCACTCACTACGATGAACGACTCAACTCTTAGTTCAAAAAATTTTCTAGGTTGTTACGGAGGAGTTTTATACCCTCGCAAGGTATAGGGCAGTTCTGATAGCGTGGGCGAGACGTTATATGATCACATTACTCATTATCATAGTTGTCAAGTAAAGAATCTCCCAAAAAATGTTTATTTTGTTTTTTTACATACAAATTGAGTTATATTATATTTTTCAATACATTGAGTTTTTATCTACTCTTTTAAATTTTTTCTTTATATCGCATTAATATTATGGATTTTACGTTGAAAAGAGTCGAGGTTGAGTTGAGTTAAGACGAGGTAAGTTATTTCTTTAGTACCAATTCAAGCGTATGTCATGTTTAGATTTCCCCTTGCATGCTCGTACATTCCATGTACGTACCTCATTTGACCTGCATCTTTTATGATGCAGGTAACCGATACAATCAACCGCGTTACATTGATCCAATTGAGTTCTAGAGTTGTTTGGTGAGCTTCCTTGCTTCCGGAGGATCCCTCATTTATGTTTATCATTTCAATTTTGTTATTAGAATGGCGTAGCTCTTATGTCCCGACGTCCATCTCAGTTAATTAGTAGAGGCTTCATAGGTAGTTAGACATTATTAGTTCATGAGTCTAGTTCATTTCAGTTTTTATGTTATAGACTTGAGTTGTCGCTTTGACTAGTGAATGTTTCTTTAAATATTCGGAGTTAGTTATTTTGAGTTAACGCTTTACTTATAAAGTTCTCTTACTGTTGAGTAAGTCTTCCGCTGAGAGTTGAGTAAGGCCAAGGGTTCGCTTGGGGCCAGTAATGTTTCTCGAGTGCCGGTCACGTCCAGGGTGTAGGCTCGGAGCGTGAGAATATGATAAATATTTTTATATATAAAAAACATGTACTCACTTGACATTAATTTCTTTTTCTATATGTCAAAATCACATAATTTAAATATGAATTTGAGGAACGTCGGTTATGATCATATGTTCATGTCTTACATTGTTTTCGCCAGATTTTTACAAAATTGTAGTCTCCTCCTTTTATAATTGCATATATATGAAGAAGTTATTATCGAATGCAAGTAGTGTTTTTTAAGAATTTGTATATAAATTTACGTCAATGTATTTCTTCCTTATATGATGTGTATTAAATCATTACCAATTGTAGTCTGTATGGTGTTCACCTACATATAAATTGTAATTATTTGTGATGAAGATAATAAATGTTGAAATTGATGTATATAAATCATATTTACACGTACTCTATCCTTTTGATGATTCAAAATTATGAAGTTTTTTCGACTGTAAAATTAACAAACAAAAAAATACTTAAATTATTTTTAAAAATAGTTAATTACTATTAGTTAAAGTTTTTAATGGATGTAACTGTTAGGGAAAAATTTAAGGTCTTGAAACTAAGATTTTATAAAAAAAATTATTTTAATAATTTTTTCTTAAATAAAGTCATTAAGAAATAACTTTTAGACTTCACAAAATACTGACTATCAATTAATTTGCAAGTTAGGAATAAAACAGCAAGATGTAATAGTTTCTTTCATATTAATTGTTTACTATACCAACTTGTAATAGTAGTACTTTAACCTAAAGGAAATTTAATCATTTAGTATTGAAAAGGTAATTTTTTTGTCTTCTACTTTTATTTAATTAGTTTCCCTAATCAGTTATATTTATAACATCACGATGAAAGAATGAAAGTAAAATCCTTCCATTAATTAATATATATTAATATTTGATTAAGTTTTAATTTAGTGGAAGAATAAAATAGTAATTCAACTTTGGATTTTAGAACTAGCTTTCCACTTTTAATAATATATAATATGATGATATATGATATGATATATGATGTATTTTGAATTCTAATGTGTTAATAATTTTTCTTTTTAAAAAAATATTACATGTTTATGTAGTATATATAATACTTGTCAATCCTAGCTAATATGTTTAAACAACAAAATATATGATAAATATGAATATTGATAAAAAGTGCTAAAGTTTTTACCGGGATAAGTTAATTGTCATTGAAATCAATGTCCCTATAGACTGTAGGGACATTCGCAAAAAGTATTAATTATCTCTAAAAATTGAAATATTTACAAGAGTGTTAATTGTCTATAAAAAAGCATATTTGTGTCGATTAAGCAATTATTGTTATTAATTACCGCTACACATCATTTTTGATATTGACTTGCAATTGCTCATCTTTTTTAACTTGGCTATAAGGAATCCATCCAAGTTGTGCACATGATGATAGAATGGGCTTGTCAACAAAAGATGTGTGGAAACACTGCAAACATAGGCTTAGATTTATTTTTGTTTTGTTAAATAGGTTAATTAGATATTCATATGTTTAATGACAAACCATCTTAATCATTTAATGTTAAGATAAAGAGATAAGATCTTAATCATTAAGATATACATTCAAATTCAGATGTTTTAAAAATAGCGAAAACAAATGAAGCATTAATTCCCCTATGACTATTTTTGAAGAGCAAAAAGAAGGGGCAAAAATTAAATATCACAAATGTAGGGGACAATTTGTGCAAACATTTAATAGAATTAAATTTAGAAACCCAAGTTTTACCTTTGGTCAAACTAAATCGAAATTATAAATCCCAACAATTTTTAGAAATTTCTTCCTCTCTTATCAAAATTCTTCATAAACAACAGCGAAAACAACTTCTCTATTCGATGGATTCTCAAAAGACCTCTGTTGGTGCTAAAATCGTTCAAACTTCATTGAATCATGGAGAACTTTTTGGTATGTATGTGTTCATTGTTTCTTCTAATTTGGGAAAAATTTAATTTATATACATCATTATATGACTTTTATAAACTTTTTTACTATAATTAGTGATTAGGATTTTCTTGATGATTGACAGGTGTAGTTGGTAAGGTGCAGGTAATCCTTGTGAAAACTGGAGAGGTAAGATTTGTTTTACTTAAATGATTTTTAGCCTAAAGCATTTGTTTTTATATCATACCCATGATTAAAGTTCTTATGAATTGAAGGTCATGTCTTGTGAATTTTTCGGTTGATTTTACTAAATGATGCAAAGCCTATTATCTTTTACGCAGGACATTGTGTCTAAGATAATGAATTTATCACAACAAGGACCTATGAAAATTTGTGTTCATTCTGCAACGGGTGGCATACGTAACGTCACCCTCCAAGAGTCTGCAACGGGTGGTGGCATTGTGACATATGAGGTATGTATTAGTTTTAGCTTAGACACACTTACTATTTTTCCTGCCTCTTTGTCGAGGCATGATGTGATAGTTTATGCTTAGTTAGTTTATGACTCTAGCTATGTATGTTATCTTTCACTAGATTTTGATGAACTCACTTGCAGATATAAGATTTCAATTTTATGGATTTTTAATTTTGAAACGGTTATTTTAATTATTAATAATTGTGTTCTAAATTTAGTAAGTTATTTTAGCAAAATCTACTGAATTTAGTCAACCGATATGGACTTCAAGCTCCACTTCTAATGACAGTCAGTTAGAAGATGTGAAAATCTTATTTTAGTTAATTGACCCCTAGTCCTTTTTTGCGCTTTGAATTGTTTTAGTCACAAGTATATTGAATGTGCTTGAAGAAAAAAACACAATAAAACATTTAACATATGCTATTGAGCTCATATTAATTGTCAATTGATTTTACTTGTTTTGGTGTTTCTACCTTATATACTATGCACAAGTATCTAGTTGTATGTACATCAATTGGAAATGTAGTTAAGTTAGGTATGTATATTAATGCTTGAATTTTATAAAGGTGATAATCGATTGTACATTAATTGATTTCTAGCCTACTTATTTGGCATTGCTTATCAAGTATGGATATCTTTTGTTATTTATATGCAGGGTCAATTTTTCATCATCTCATTATCAGGGTCAGTCATGTTGTCAAAAAGTAGTAGAACATGTGATCTTAGCGTGATGTTATCTAGGTCAGATCATATTGTTCTTGGCGGTTGCTTTGCTGCAAAGCTCATAGCTGCTACTCCGGTACAGGTGTTATTCTAACTATACTTATCCTTGGTGCATGACTCGAAATTCAGTGGACAATGGTCTCAACCCTATATTTATCACTTAAGTAGAAAGCTTACTTTGAACCTTGTTGTGTGCAAAACTTGCAGCCTTGGGATGTTCTTACCCTTATTTTTGAGTGTTTATTGTGAACTTGCTAATGATTTTCAGTTCACTATCAGGTGGTTCTGAGTAGCTTTATTCCCGAAAAGGAAAAGCCCGAGTCTAAGGGTGATGATGATGCTCCCAAGGATATTCGAATCGTTGATCCCCCCGGTAGCTGTGTAGGCAATTGAATGCAGAGACCAAGGGGCAGATCCTTCTACTCCTCTCAACAACGAATGTGTTGTTGAAGTTGGATTTTCTTATCGTCCCTTCCAAGACATTTCTTCTAAAGTGTGGCATACGAGCCAGATTGAGAAAGTCATTGATTTTGAAGTTTGAAGTTTGTGATTATGAGTTGAAGAATGTATTATATTGTTGTCCGTTGCATTTGAATATTTACTGATTTTATATCTTAGCTTAAAATGAGATGGTTGGAAAGACTAGAATTAATTTTGGGTGTATTCAATCATGTTACTTATGAAGGATTGCTCTAATAGTTGCTTTAGGTATTTTTTATCACTGAATTTATTTGGAACTATAACATCTTGCAAATAAAAATAACTAGGAAGAAGTTAAGAATTTGAAAGTCATTTTTTGGGAAGTACACAAAAAATCTAGAAAATTTGTCAACTACGTTAAGTTGAGTTTTTAGTCAATTTCAAATGATCATAACTCCTTTCTCAGGATGATTTAGGTGTGTTTCCAGATATATTAGGAAAGATCTTGGAATAATCTTTCCAATGCCGCCAAATTTACTCAATTCCAAGATTTATGAGTGAGATATGTCTTAGAAGTTGTGTTGTCTAATTAAGAAAAGTCAAAAAATTGGATGTTTGAAGGGTGGTTTGGTCTTTTCCCTATCCTATTATTTTAATTAATTTTTGGTAATTACTTAGGGGTCTAAACTAAACTTAGTCAGTTTGTGTTTTTGAAAATTGAGTTAGGGTTTTAGAGGAGAAAAAATAAGAGAAAAGAGAAGAAGAAGAAGCAAGGAAATTGTCAAGTTCTTCAAGAATCGCTTGTGAAATTTTGAAAGGGGTGATCCCTACAGTTCTGTGAGATCACATAGCGCTGGGTTATTTCACCCACTCGCCAATCATGATTTATTTCAGCGTATTGAAGTCTTTGAAAGTTTAGAAATGAATTCTTGATGGGTTTGTTGAAGTTCCTTTGATTTCTTGATTCATTGAAATTGTTGAGGAGTTATTTGATCCAAATTCATGTAATTAGGTGTGATTTCAAGTTAAATCTTTCATACTTTAAACATGTAATCGATTCTAAATATTTGGGGAAAGAACCAAGTGAAATTATTAGAGGATTTATAGTTGAAAACCGAGCAAGAAAATTCAGAATGCACCGGGGTAGGGGCCTGGACGCCCCTATTCTCAGAGCCCCAAAGAAGGGGTCTCTGAAGTATGGGCTATGGGATGTCACTCCATCCAGTGCCCCTTCCCACCCAAGCCTCCGAAGTTTTAAGGTTGGCGCCCTACGCCTCTCAGAGCGCCAGGACACCAGTTCTTCCCATTTCTTCCCCATCTTTCCATACTAGTTCCTTAGCAACATACCTATATTTTCTAGTAGATTCCAACACTCTAAGATGTGTCTAAACATCATGAAATCATCCATAAGCATGAGATCATGAATCTTGAATCCATAATCCAATTCAAAGAAAGTTAAGATCAAAGTCAGAAAAAGTAAGAGTCAAGTCAAGAAGAGTTCTTAGAGTTTTCAACAGACTTTTCCAAATATTTTAACTTTTTTTTAAGACTTAAAGTTCAAGTTGAGTAAAGAGTAAATATTGAAGTTCATTTCTTCAAAGAGTATATGGGGACTATGGATTCCCAAAGATTTAAAATGTTTTCACATTTAAAAAAGGTTACAAAGATGGACTTTGAGCTAACCTTTGAGCAATTATCTCAAATCACAAAGAATTATGTTTTTAAACCATAAGAGTGATCATCATATTTTGGGAGTAGTATTGAGCAGCGATATATGAAAGAGTTCCAAAAACTCACAGCCCCCATAAACCATGTAGCCACCATGGGTAGAAGAGGGTCAGACTTTTTAGATGATTTCTTAGTGCTTTTAAGCATAGACTAGTGTATCCACTTAGTAGTTCAAATTCTTTACCCTCTGCAAGGTATATGACGACCTTGGTACTGTGAGAAAAAACATATCATCACAATAGCTTTTACCTGACGGTTGTCCATTATAGAAATTCACACAGAAGTAATTGTATTCTTGTATACACAGTTTAATTGTATTTTTACATTCATTTCAAAGTTATATTGTCAAGATTAAATGTTGTCTATGTGGAGTGTGATACTGTGATGTGGAAATTGTTTAAAATAAAAGAGAGAGTGTATCACACACACCATGATGAGAATGATATAAGAGAAAGAGGTGTGTTTTTCAAACTAAAAAGTGATAGTTTAGATATGAAACTTAAACTTTCAATAGTTAGTTTACGTGTGTTTTTGACACTTATCTCTTTAAAGTAATCAAATTTTAGAAGAGATTACTTTGTACCTTGTATATTTAATTTTTAATGTCATGGAGAGAGCGAAAAAATTTACAAGTTAGACATAAAACTTAAACTCATTTAAAATAATCTCGTGCAATAATCTAAACATATCAATGTTCTATTATACTTAATTTTGTAAAACTATTTTTTAAAAATAAGTATAGGCAAAAATAAAATATCAGTAATATAAGGGACTATTTGTGAAAACATTTAAAGCATTTATATTTACAAAATCTAATTGAACTGATTGGTCAAATGTAACTAATTAAGTAGTAAACTCAAATGATAACTTTCTTCCTCTCAAAAATTTCTTTAGTTGAAAATTAGCTAAAACAATTTTTCTCTTCTATGGATCCCCAATTGTCTTCTGTTGATGTTAACGCTGCTCAAATTTCGTTGAATCATGGTATCTATGTCTTAATTGTTTTTTATAATTTGGGAAGATTTACTTATATACTTTTTTATATAATTTTTTAAAACTTTATTACTATAGTTAGTAATTATTGAGTTTTCTTGATGGTTGTCCGGTGTAGCTGGTACAAAGTTAATCCGTGTGAATGCTGGGGAGGTAAAATATGTATTTTCCATAGCATGATTTGCAGATCTTAGATTAACCTATATGGTATTTTGTTGTTCTGCAAGTAGTTTGAGTTTTGAATTTCATATGAGAGAAAATAGAAGAAATTAATTTATTTCTATATTTAACTTTTTGTTGGCTTCCTTGTTATGTATTTGGGTTGATACATCAATAATAAATTGATGAAAAAATATTCAAGGATGAAATAAAAGACCCAAACTACAAAAATTAATTGACTTTCTAATGATAAAATAAGCTTATGTTTTTTATAAGTAACTTTTTTGTGTTTCTTGAGATAAATAAGGTATTGCTATCAATTCATGTGACACGTCAAAGTTTTATTTGTGTGTTTCGTCGAATTATCACTATTTTTTCCCTTTTATTTGAATAGTGAAGATCCTGACCCTTCTATCCTACATTTCCTTCTAGTGCATTCAATTCTTGGTTTACTGTTGCCTTGAAACTTTTACTGTTTTTTCATCTCCAACATGTTAACAAATTACTTCGAGGATTTGAAGTTAAGGAAGATGTTAATAACTTGTGTAGATTGGTGATTAAAAAATTAAGCAACAAAAAATGAGAGAATTATTATGGGGCTCATAGCTCCATTTCTTAAAATATAAAAGTTTACTATTACTAAAAAAATATTTATTATACCCATAATCAAATTTCTTTTTAAAAAATTTCTTGAACAAAAGTTCTTGTCATGTAAATTTTTTGTTTGACTTCACGCAGGACATTGTATATAAGATAATGGATTTCTCACAACAAGAAGAAATGAAAATTTCTATTCAACTTACTGGAGAGGTGTGTAGCGTCACGCTACAAGAAGAGTCTGAAATGGATCGTAACATTGTGACACATGAGGTGTGTATACGTTTTAGCTTAAACACACTTACCTATGCTTGGAAAATTTGACTATGACCTATAAATCTAACTTTTTTAACTTCTAATTTTCAAATAAAAGTTTGAATTAAAGAGAAATCATCAAAAACACACTTAAAATATTGTTGCTTTTAATATTATGAGTATCTTGGTTGAACTATCAAGTATTTGCTTTTTCTACCTACTATCAACTATGTATGCCACAAGTGCAAAAGGCTAACGTTAGGTTTAGAGAAATCAATGAATTTATTAACAAATAAAGTTATTGAGCGCATGATCTTTATAAAGGAAAAGATTCTCGTACTAGCTACACTTAGAATTCTACTACAATATAAAATTATAATTTACATGAGCAGTATAGGTTTACTATTACTACAATACCTTATCCTAGTAATCGTACATAAGTTAGGATTTAGCAGTCTAGTCCTAATATGACTCTTTTACTCTACATTAGTAAACATGTCAACTTGCTTGGACCTGTTCGAGACTGATAGAATCGACGAGATTTTATTCTGGCACTCAAAACTCCAAAACACTCTAACAACTTAGCCTTCAAAACTCACAAACTTACTAGATTCTAAATTTTTAACTCAATTTCAAAACCATCCCTTCAAACTCAATCAACAATAACTCAAGGTTGATAATGGTAGGGTCAAAATGGTAGATTTAGAAACTTTTTAAGAATGACCGACCGGATAATTACAGAAATATATGCTAAACCTATAAAATCATGTTTTTGGTGCTTGTTTAAGACCATACAATGCATTTTTAGGTAGACATACATGATGAAGATACTTAGGATCAATTAATCCAGGAGGTTGACTCATGTACACCTCCTCTTGTAGAAAACTATGGAAGAATGTATTCATATATATATATATATATATATATATATATATATATTCCTAACTCCCCACTTTGAGATGATTGCACGGGATAGCACCACCTTAATATTTATGACTTTAACCACATAGTTAAATGTTTCTTCAAAATATATCCCTTCAAGCTGTGAGAATCCCCTGGCCACAAGTATGGCCATGTATCTATCAACTATCTACCAGCTTTCAATATTATCTTGAACACCCATTTTGAATAAACCAAGTTTATACCAGGAGATTTGGACACCAATATCCATGTCTTATTAGTATGCGAAACTTTGATTTCTTCGTGCATAGGTGCAAGTCAATGAGGTAACCCTTTGTTCTTCCTTAGTAGTATTTGGTTCCCTCAAAATCTCTTTGCTGATGGAAGCAACACATATATGTGGTGTTCCTTTGTCTTGTGTGTAGTGATTGTTATTCAACTTGAATTCCTAAGATACTTAGAACAAAACTTTGAAGAACTTCGCAAGAAATAACAAAATTTAAAGAGTATTTTCAAAACTAGAAAATTAAGACTAGCAGAGGAAATAAATTTATGATTAGAAACAATATAAAAATATATTTCTCAAATAAAGAAAATCGAGCCCAATGAATGCACAATGCCCCCTTAAGGAAATTATTCCCCTTAAGAGCTGAGGTTAACAAAATATATCCTCCCAAGATAGAACGATCTTACTCACAGGTGTATCGGTACCTAAAACCACGGTGTCAACAAACCACTCAATGACAGTAAAATACACTTTTAATACTAGATTTATTAGTAGTAGAAGAAGTCCAAAAAATTATGTTCTTAAAATAAGAGGAGATTCTCAATTTATAGAAAACAAAGTATAGTGTGAAAAAAAATCTTATTGTGTCTTACCGAAAAGGTCACAAACCTTTGGAAAAGTCACAATCTTTCTCGGAAAGGTCACCACCTACATAAAAGTCACAATTTTTCATAAAAGTCTCAACTTTTCATAAAACTCGCAAGTTTTCATAAAAGTCGCAACTATTCATTTTCTATTCACACCTTTTAAAACCCAACAGTATTCATATGATGCCCTTGTGGTGCAAGAGATGCATCAATTAAAGTAGTTTATTAAGTGTAGTATCTTCAAGTTGACGATGTTATGTCATATTCCATTTTGGAGAAGTCAATTTCTAAATGTATTCCTTGTGGATTAGACACATAGAATGTGGGATTGATAAACCGTCGTTGAATGGACTTGCACATGCAACCTGATCCTCACTGCCACTATCTGATCCTACACCTGCAACTGAAGTCTCATCAAACTGAGTCTCATTACCACTGTCTGGATCATCACTTTCAACATGTTCCTCATTATCATCATCTGAACCTGCACCTGACGGGTCATAGCACTATCATCTCCAAGGGTATATGAGTTGTTGTAATAGAATTTTCACGAGTAACTTGTGTACTATCAACTTGTACTTCCATTGAATTATGATCAACATGTGCCTATAGTTAAGAGAGATTCCACAAAAGCAGGAAGATGAAGTGAGACATCAATGTTAGTTTGATATTGACTTGGATACAAATAGGGTATTGTGTTTTAATCAAACAAAACATGTCTGGATAAGTACATCCTCCAGGTAGAAGGACGATAATATGTGTATCCTTTGTGTAAGCTGATATAACCTATAAGCACACAAAGGTAACTCTTTTTATTGAACTTGTTACTACCCCTTGATATATGGAAAACTTCTACAATAAAAAACTTTTAAGCTATTGTAATCAGGTTGCCTTTCATACAACTTACAAGAAGAGTCACCATCTTTAATACTGAGGAGGACAATCTATTAATGAGGAACACTACAGTAAGGAAGACTTAACGTGCGGATATAAATGGAGGTTAGCATGAAAAATTCTCACGATGCCACAAGCTTTCAAAATTTTTATGAAGTCTGTTTTAATAAATTCACCACCTCCATCACACTGAAATTTCTTAATTTCTTTAGAAAATTGTTTTTCCTCCATCTTTCTAGAATTTTACAAAAACTTTAAAAAACTAAGATTTATTTGTCAGTATCTTGTGTGACCATCTACAAACACGACATAATATTTCATATGTAGAGAAGATTCAACAGGAGCTGGTCTCCACAAGTCACAATTAATTTTCAATAAAGTTTTCTTCTCAATTTTATTTCTCAAATCATATGGAAGATTACAACTTTTTTCCATCGGTTACTAGAACAAACAAAATGCATTTTATTCCTACTACTAACATTGGTGCAAATATTACTACTCAAAACTTTTAAAGACTTCAAACTAGGGTTTTCTAATCTAGTATGTCACATGTTGTCTGATGTGTTCCAATTGTGTGCATCAATTAATAAAGGATAGAGATTGCTATCTTCCAAAAATAGAGTTCATTCCTTTTAGATATTTAGCCATCCGTGTCCTTTGTCTTCTTTTTCTTTATAACAAAGTTAGTTTCATCGAATTCAAGAGTGCAACAGTTATCCTTTGCAAGTTTACTAACTTAGAGTAGATTTTTATTAATCTTAGGAACTACAACAACTACTCTAACTTCAGGCCTTATCCTGATATGTTTCCAATATGTGTTATGTCTAATTTTTATCCATTCACAATAATGATTTATCTGGTCCATTATAGTGTTTAAGACCAGTTAAAATACCTGAGTTACTTGTCATATGACTACCTAATCCTGAGTCCGTATATAAAGCTCATCAATAGTTTTTTGTAGTTTGGCAGCAACCAATGCTTGTGGTAACTCATCTGCAACTTGGTAAGAGTGGTCCCACATATAGAAACATCAATATGGTTATTCGAACCACGAATTCACGTGCCTCGATATTGTTTCTCTTCTAACTTTCACTTGAAAAACTGTTCTAAGAACCTGGTCTTTATTTAGTATTATAAGAACATGTTCCTTGTTCAGCAAACTTGAAGCCTCTTCCTCTAGAGTTGATGTTATTGTTTCCTCTATTTGATGGTAGTTTCCTTTTTCCTGCCCATTAGGGCAGAGAACGTCATGTTATTATTTTTTTGTGGCGCTTCTTCTTTGTCCTCCTTCATATTAAACCCATCAGAGCATTAAAAAAAAGATTAAGAGATAGATATGGTGTTTTACCTAGCATGACAATCCTGAATGTACTTGTGAATGGATACAAGACCATCACATATGCATTTGAATTCCTTAATATATTAATCAATCTTTTTGGTTCCTAGCATAACACTTTGCAATTGTTATTTAAGCCAAAACTTCTTATATTTCATTGCTTGAAGATAAGTTTCTTTCAAGCATTACTACATATCATTGGAAGTTGAGCATCCTACAATCAAGTACATGATCTCGTGTCTAGGTGCCAAGGATCCAACTCTTTAGGAATGTGTCTTTATCCTCTAGTCATTAATATTATTGTTGTCTTATGTATCCTTCTCAACTGCTACAACTTTCTCAACACTCTGACAAATGGAATGCACACTTTTAGTTGGTTCATTCAACATGACGAGGTAGGAAAATCTCATCGCCTGAAACAATTGAGGTATTTGTGTTCTCCAAATATGATAATTTGTTGGCTTGAATTTAATGGAACATGGTTCCATAAAATGGTGAAGTGAGGAGATTGATGGAGTGTTGGTAGAAGAGGCCATTCTAATACGATCGGGTGGTTATTTTGAATTTTGTATCTCATACATTAAAGAGCAGAAAATCTTTTAAGCTCTTATACCATGTAAAAATATCACGTTAGGTTTAGAGAAATCAAGTATTGTATTAATAAATAAAACTATTGAGTACATGCTCATTATATAAGAGAAGAGTCATATACTATCTACACATAGAAAACTACTACAATATAAAATTATAATTTACATGAGTAGTATAGGTTTACTATTACTACTATAACTACAACTCCGAATCCTAGTCGACTTTAGCTCCATACACGATACAATAGCTTAGTTGTACATAAGTTTGGATTTAGTAGTCGAGTCCTAATATGACTCTAACTTTACACCAATAAACATGTCATCTTACTTAGACCTGTTCCTTAGATATATTTCTATCATTAGCTTCCATCATCTTCAAGAACGTAAAGGACATGTTTCAATGTTCTTATAATATATCATGACTTAGCCTAGTAGATGTTGATGAATTTCAGTCCCAGTGTTAGCATTTAGATTCAGACTCTAAGGATTAGATATTAACTAAATACATTGCTTGTTTAATAAAATCAGTTAATTCAATCAATATTATTTAGAGTTAGTTAAATTTAGGATTTCGCTTAACGAACTCATTTGCAGAGATTAAATTTAAACTTTATGGGTATTAATTTTAGAATAAGGATTTTAAATATTAATAATCGTGATCTAATCTTAATACACTATTTCAACAAAAGCTACTGAATTTGAGCGACCCCATATGGGCTTGTAGCTCCACTTCTATGTTGACAGTCAGTTGGAGTTGGGTGTCAATGACGTTGTGTGAGAATCTTATTTTAGCTTTTTTTGACCCCTGGTCCTTTTTTATGTTTAAAGTATTTTCTTTCACAAGTATATTAGATGTACTTGAAGTGGGCTGAAACAGAAACACAATAACACCTTTAACATACAATATTAAGCCTATATTGCAACAAATTGACTTAGTTGGGACTTCATTTTCCTTAATTTTTATATTTCTGCATTGATGACAGATATACTTCTTCCTTTATATTAATGCTTAAATTTGATAAATCTGATAATCGAATATACATTTATTGTCTTCTAGTATACTTATTTTGCGTTGCTCATCAATCATGTCTGTCTTCTAGTATACTTATTTTGCGTTGCTCATCAATCATGCCTTTTATTTGTTATATGCAGGGTCGATTTCTCATCATGTTATTATCATTGTCTTTCATGGTGTCAAAAAGTAGTAGAATATGTGGTCTTCACGTGGTACTATCTAGGCCAGATCATACTGTTTTCGGCGGCTACGTTTTTGGAAGGCTCATAGCTGCTACTCCACTAGAGGTGTTGTTCTAACTATCTCTGTCCTAATTGGTTTCAAACTCCTTTTTTGTCCGTTTGGACTGACTAGTAGTGCATGACTGAAAATTCAGCGGATAATGATCCCACCCCTCTATTGTTCACTTAAGTAGAAGGCTTTTGATTGCGATAAGATTCAAACTTGGACATCACATGCATGTTTCTCTCTTATTACTTGATTAATGCTTACCCTTATGTTTGAGTGTATATTATTTACTTGCTAACGATTTTCAATTTACTACCAGGTGGTTATGAGTAGATTCATTCCTAAAAAGGAAGAGCCTGAGTTTGAGGACTATGATGACAATTGAGTAGTCAATTGTTCGAATGACTTTTTTTAAACCACAATGGTTTGTTATTGTTTGAACTTCGAAAATCGAGTAACTAAATTTAATTGAGTTTGGTGTTATTTGATACAAACATGTAATATATTAGTATGGAATTATAGGATACATTTTACTTATGCTTTTGGGCTATGTTCACTTAAATGTTTTTTAAAAAAAATAACTTCAACCGTTAATTTTACAGTATTTGTGATTCTATAATCACAAAAGCATTATCTCATATATGAATTCTTCGACCTACATGCTTGTATTAATGATTATTACAAAAACAATTCTAATGTGGCCAAAATCTCACTGCCTGTATTGTAGATAGACATTAAGGAGTTCCTAAATTTTATGTTCATTTTGGGGAAAATGGTTGTTGTGGTGTTCAATATACCAATCACTCATCAGAATAATTTTTACACTTCCACATTATATTTATCTGATGTAATAGGTAACGTGCCTTATTTTTAAGAGTTTTAAATGTTACACTTTAAAGAGACTCATTTGTGATGTTCTTTATCACTCGATTATAAAAATAGTAAATGTTGGATTTGGCTCCCCTCCATTACTCTTTTCCTCCATTTCGTCAAGTACACGTCTAGATGAGAGACATTTGTACTATTCAATTGTTAAAGGTGCATTATGACACATGACTTCCATCCGAGTAGGAACTGAGATAAATGAAGGAAATGAGTGATGGAGAAGAGCCTCATCCAGTATTATACATTATTTAATCACTTCCTGTGTTAGAAATTTATTCTTAAAATATTATGTTGAGAAATTTTTGTTCGGTACACATGAAAATGTCCACTTGAACGTGTTTATTTCAATGACCGACAAAGAAGCATAATGGCGCAAACTTGAATCGAAGGTCGAAGATTTCAAATCTATTGATAAGATAATTCCAATCGAAGATTGAAGATTTGAATACTATTGAAAGGAGGATCTCAATCGTTTTCAAACCTACTGGGAGGAGCAAAACTGACTAAATGAAGGAAAACTGCATTCTAGTTGGTTAAGGAAAGAAGTAGCGTAATTTGTTATTTGATGCGGCAAAAACAAATAAGAAGTCTAAGTTGAGTTCAACTAGGATTTGCTGAATTTATGATCTATAAACAGGGAGCTATTTTCATCAAAAAAATTTGCGCACTAACATAGAGAGAAAATCAAAACACTATCAAGAGGTTTTTGAAAGTTTTGATATTACTGGGAGTGCTGCGAGATCGAGTATCTAATTGTAAAAGTTGTATTCAAGAATCTTGTTTAGAATCTTAGTGTTGTGAGTAGGAGTTGCTTTACAAGTTGAAGAACTTGAAGAGAGTTAGAAGATACAAAACTAGGGAGTAGTTTTGTGTCTTGGGGTAGAAGAAATTAGAGTTTATAATTCCGTAGATTACATAGTTTTGTAATCGTTGTATTGTTTGAAATTTATAAATAATACAAAGTGTTACTCGAATTATTTATTGTTAAGGTTCACACAAAACAGAAACATATTGTTAGTACATGTTCCTTTGAAGAATTCAGGAGGGTAGAATTCTAACAACTTTAATTATAAAAAGGAAGAATTATCATCAATGATAGAAATCATATAATAAAAATGGGAAGTACAAAATGCATTAGAATTATAAATGTGATAGTATCCAAAAAAAATCCTTCTTTTTTTTTAAAACAATAGACATCAACTTAAAGGTAAAATATTTTGTAAGACTACTGTTATGCTAAACAAATTAAACGTGGTTAAGTTCATGTTCCATAATTTTAATATTTTAATATAATATATAAAATAAAATTAATGATATAAATATATGGATACCGAAAATTGAGAAAAACTAATTATTCTTACTAAATTTGGAGACAATTATTTTCATATAATTTTTACATTTAACAATTAAATAATACACATGTCTCTTGTCTGTGTACCCGACGGAATTGAAGGAAAGGGTAATAGAGGGGAGTCAAATGTTTACCCCAACAATGTATAAATCGTAAAGTAACCAAAAATATTACAAAAAAAAAGAACATACATTTTATATATATATTCACAGTACCAAACTCTTAACATAAACCTGACCTTATAAAATAAAATATAATTTTTTATGAATAATCCTATGTTAGGAAGTAACAAAAAAAAAGTCAAATCTCAATGATATCGAACCACTAGCGAAAAATATTTTTTAAAAAAAAGTGAATTTGTCTGATTATGATCTTAATCACTCTCATAATAATTTTCCAAGAGAGGGTAAGGTCCTCCTTCAACTTGACAAATGGCAAGTTACTCATATAGATATGAAAAATGTAATCTCTTTGTTAGCTAATTTATTTTGATCATACAAAGGAATCTGAATAGGCTTCTTTCTTAGATTGCTTAGTCAATATCTTTAGATTAAAGGAAAAGTTTCTTTTAGATTTGTCTCTGTTTAACTTCCTGTAACACCTCAGATATTAGAAGTTGAGATTAGAAAGAAAAAGTTCCATTTTTGTCACTGATGCGGTGATCAATGAATCCAACCTACATATTGTAGGAAGTCCAGTGGACCATAGGAAGGAAGTCATACGACTGGATTTGAGATTTGGAAAAATTTTAAGCCTCAATAAGTTGACCTACGAAAGAATTAAACGAATCATAGGGTGTCTATGAGTCGTAGGAAGTGCCCATAAGGTGAATTAGAGAATTGATTTGAGACCCATGTCCTCGAAAGGAGTTGAAGAGTCGTGATATAGTCTATGGGTCGTAGATGGGATCCATAGAAGTTATTTAGACTTAGTGAAATTTTGGGCCTGAACATGGGTTCTAAGGATAGGGGTCTATGAGTCGTACAAAGTGGGATGGGTCGTAGGAAGGTTTCATAGAATCGATCAAAAATAGTGAGCCATAGTAACAGGTTCTACAGTTGACCAGGATAGCCCATAGATTCAAACCGTAGACCTATCTAGCAGATTTTAATTAAGAGTATTTTGATCTTTTTCAACACAATTAACCCCTACACTCTGTCGTTTTGGCCTTGTAACTACACGTATAACCATTTTTACTCTTACAACTTAACATAAATCCTCTTATTCACTCAATTTCCCCAAATCCCTCAAGTCTTCTTGTAACATCCCGTCTTTGAAAGAGCTAAAACTAGAAAGCGCTAAATTAGAAATAGCAAAATTTCAGGATTTTTTTGCAAGTTTTTCTTAAGTTGTGAGTTTTGGGTCAACTTCAAATGACCATACTTTAGGATAAGTTAGGTGACCCATAAGATATCAAATGAAAGATATTGGAATCCTCTTTCTAACGCCAACGAATTTGCTAAATTTTGAGTTTGGATGAGGGAGTTATGCTCATTAGAAGTCGGTTTGTCCAGTAAAGGAAAGTTACCCAAAAATATGAGGGGTACTTTGGTATTTTTTCGTACCCAATGATATTAAAATGGTTTTTAGTAATATTTTGGGGTCAAATCTGATTTGGGTCAGTTTTACAATCCTAATTTACGCTTAGGTTTAAGAAGAGAATTCAAGAAGAGAAAAGAAGAGAAAGGGGGAGGGGTGGGGGGGAGGGAGGGGAGATTCAAGCGTTTGTCAAGAAACTTGAAGTTTGTTGTGGAATTTCCCCAAGGGTTTGATCCCTAAGAGGTATGTGAGTTCTCATAGTGTTGGATTCATTCACCCACACACCAAACATGTTATTATAATGCAAATTTGTTCTTAAGGTTGAAGGATTTGAATTCTTGATAAGTTTTCTTGAAATTCCTTTTGTGATCTTAATTGATGGGATTGAGATGAATTCTTGCTCGTTCTCTCACACGAACTCGTCTAGAATAGAAGGTTTCTTCTCCAATCACTTGGATTCAATTAGTTAACTTAACTACTGTAACGACCTGTTTAGTCGTTTTGAGCAGCAGAATTTATTTCTGGAAAAACTGTGTGAGTCGACGGAACCCACGACGGACCGTCATGGGCACGACGGGCCGTCGAGGGTGTCTCGTTCAAAAAGACTTAGACTTCTGAAATTTGGGTACTGAAATCGACTCTCTGAACTTCGTGACGACATGGCAGGACGGACCGTCGTGGGCACGACGGACCGTCGCAGGTGTCTCGTTCCAGAACACTTAGACTTCTGAAATTTGGGTACTGAAATCGACTCTCTGAACTTCG